>NC_135962.1:22933413-23200913 GCF_053455715.1 Rhinoraja longicauda | reverse complement strand
GGTCCAAGTGGGATGATTTTACATAACAAATTGAACAGGGCAGAAATTTGAAACAAATATAAAATTCTGTATTTCAACTTGCTCCTGACAAACTTTCACTTCTATCATTCAACCTAATGTAGGTGTGAACTCTCAAACTCTTTTCCCTGCAGTCCATTTTGGTAAAAATATTAACTGAGTTTGATCTAGTTGCTTACGGATGTGATGTTGTAAATTTTCTATTAAACTTTACACTTTTGGGTGATCTGATCATGTGCTAAAAATGGATGAAACTTGGAGTAGATGTTGATAAATGTGCTATCTGACTGAGCTAAATAAATTGCAAACCTAACTATGAGCTAATACATTTCAAAGAAAGCCCTAAACTAAAGCTGTCTGCCTGCCCTCATGGATGCCAAACAGCCGAGGGTAATGTTTAGAGAGCACAATTAAAATTCACCATTATTGTTTACTTTCATTGCATTTAGTATCAATTATGTGCATACATTCCAAACTGCTTTCTTTAAATGCACACACACATGCATGTGCACAAATAACTTTAAAAGTTAAAATGACTTCTAAAATCACAAGGACTATTCTTTGGAGCGCAGGAGGCTGAGGGGTGTTCTAATAGAGGTGTATAAGATCATGAGGGGAATAGATAGGGTAGATGCACATTCTTTACTCCAAGTAAGGGAATGAAGAACCAGAGGACATACGTTTAAGGTGAGAGGAGAAAGATTTAATAGGAACTTGAGAGGTAATTTTTTTAACACATGGGTACATGGAATGAGCTGCCAGAGGCTGTAGTGGAGGCAGATACTGTAACAACATTTAAAAGACATTTAGACATGTATGTAGATAGGAAAGGTTCAGAGAACTATGGGTCAAGTGCGGGGAAGTGGGACTACTGTAGATGAGACATGCTGGTCGGTGTAGGTAAGCTGGGCAGTAGGGGGCCTATTTCTCTGCTGTATAACTCTGACTGAAGGTTTGTGATCCTCTTTCACACCCTCAGATTACTGCTTAAATTCTTATGTCTCTGCTATGATCGTTTGTCTTTCATGAAGACAATTTTTAAAAAAAAGTTGACTAATTACAGAGAATGTGACAACACTGACCTTTTTTCATCTGTGGAATCTGGGCATTATCTGTCTTGTTTGTCTTCCATTAAAGGTTTCAGATGAAATGAGTAGACAACAATCTCCATTTATTGTCCATTAAAACAAACTGCTCTAACTTGTAGAAGTTGACACCAAAGGATTGAATTTAGTTGAAGGGAGACCCAAATATAGTGAGAAAAAACAACAATGGGGCAGCAAAGTTGTGCAGCTGTTAGAGCTGCTGCCTCACAGCCCCAGAGGCCTGAGTTGAGATGTGTGGAATATGCACGTTCTCCCTGTGACCACATGGGTTTCCTCCGGGTACTCCAGCTTCCTCCTACACCCCAAAGACATGTGGGTTTGTAGGTTAATTGGCCTCTGTAAATTATCCCTAATGTATAGGGAAAGTGGGATAACATAGAACTAGTGTGACTAGATGAACAATTCTTTGGCGTTGAGTTGGTTGGCCTATTTCCATGTTGTATCGCTAAATTAACATATCTAAAGTTAGTCAGGGTAGTGGTTTGAAGTCATATTAGATTGCGCTTAATCCATAATGGTTAAAGCATTGTCTAAACTGAAGGTGGAAACCAGTTAATATCTATATATTACTAAAACTCATCTTGTTATATATATTTGTTCCCAAAGTATAGCCAAAACAGTACACGATAGTGCAACAATTTTAGGCCCACCTTACTCACCATTGGCCTGCGGTTCAAATGGTTGTTATATTTTAAATTTTTTTTCACTTTTTAAACTTAAAAAAAACACTTTTTAAACTTTAATAGATTTGATTGCCTCTACCATCTCCCCCCCACGTGGGGTCCAGCGCGTCCTAATTGGCTACCTCCAGGTTTGGCGTCACAATGGGAACCCAACGGGTCTGCGCATGCGCAGTTGGGGCCCATTGATCTAATACTTACGTAAGATGGCTGCCGGATCCGCACGTGCACAGTTGGGGAGGGACCCACCAGAGTGACAGGAGTGGCGGCCAATGAGGGGGGGAGGGGAGAGCTCTCCTGCGCAAGGGGCCGGAGAGTGATTGGCTCCCTCTCCCCTTTCCTCTCCCCCGTTGCCTGCCCCCGGCCCCGGGGGAGTTTTAAGAGGGGTTGAGGGGGGATGGAGTGGGTGAGTGTCGTCAGTTGGGGGAGAGTTGATGGTCCTGCAGGGGAGGTTTGGACGGAGGGTTGCCAGACCCGCAGGAGTGATTTGGGCCGAACGGGTCCACGCCGGCTAGTATTTTCAATAAGTTTCTGTGTATGTAGTTGATGCCAGGATATTTTTAAACTTGGGCTTTAAGCATTTCCAATTTAATGGAAGAAATTTGAATGCTTTTGCCAAAACATAAGTAATGATTGTTTTCATTTCCTATTTGTGAAGACTTAATTTGTTACACTTGAAATTGTATTTATATGTGCTTAGATTTGCTTAATAGGAGGAAATTTGAATAATACATTGCAAGGATATATTAGAAATAAATTTTGATTTTTAAGGACCTCTTTCCACTAATCTTTGCATTTTATAATTAATATGTTTACTTGAAGCAATCTCGTGAGATTTCATGTAATGCATATACACGTATCTGAAAAGCATTGCTTTGTTAACTGTCATAACTGCAAACCATATGAAAATTATCTTTGTGTTAAGTATTTATAAAACAAAAAGTTGCATACAAAAGCCATGGGAATTTATCGTGCCTGATTTATTAAAAAATGGAAAGAATGTTTGAGTACTCCATCCAATCCTTCCTTACTCTCACAAGTCTTTTTTTTAAGGAACATACTTATTCAGTGGCATGCACCTGTTGGAAAGAATTCTCAAAATTCGGATTTTTGATTGGATTTGATATTATTACCATAAATTGATGCCTTTTTAATGTATACCTTTGCAGATTATTATAGATTGACTTAGCTTGTTCTACCCAAACTTGTTAAATTGTATTGATTTCATGAGATCAAAAACCGAAGGCACATTGCTATGTATTCAAACACTGTATAATACAAGATCAGTTCAGTTCTTCATCTGTAATCTGAAATAGAACAGCATTATATATTAACACTTTTTTTTATTCCTATCTAGCAAGCAAACCTGTCATAAATGGCATGTTAAGGGACCCATCTCAGATTCCTGACAGGGTTCTAGCTAATCAAGTTTATCAGGTACTGTATTAATCACAGTTATCTTTTCCAATGACATTTTATGTTTAATAGTGGTTCACACTCTTGCAGCTAAAGTAAAAGATTTTATACTTCATTTAATTACTGTCACCGTAAACCTCCATATAGATCAGAGTTCACAGCGAAACCAATAAACTATTTGTGTATAAAAGCTTTTTTTCAATTTAATAGCCTCCTTTATTGTGCATACAAGCCATGCAGGCTCTATTTTCTGCATTTTTAAATTGAACAGTCCTTGACAGTCTTCTGAACCATACGTGGAAACTGTAAATTGTAATTGCAGTTCTCGGAATACTATTTGCCATAATAGTTATCTGATTTACCAGTGGATTATCTGACACTACATATTTAATGCACTTTTTCATCTCTTGTTTGCTTGCAGTGCACAGTGAACGACTGTTGTTATGGACCGTTGGTAGACTGCATCAAACAGTATCTTTTCCATAAAATTTAGGACTGAAATTGACGAGCTATGACTTTGTAGATGAGATGTGTCTAGCTTAACCTGACATCAAGTTCTGCTTCACATAACATGTGTTTCATATCCTATCCTTGTACTTTCAATCAACTAGGGTCACAGAAAACCTTATTCCATAGCTGCAAAAATATCGTGGACAATGATGTTATTGTGAAAAGGAAACAGCAGTAGAATTCACCTCTTTAATCTTTAACTAAAATACTGCAATACAATTCATAAAATTCATCAGATCTGTCATTTAAATCGGCTGATTGCTGGAATCAGGTTATGTTTCAAAAACTTCCTAGACTTTTAACAGAGTTCTGAATTGATGAGTTCCCTTTGAAACTTTTTGATGTTGTACATTGATTAATATAAAGTAATAGTTATTCATAATTTGTTTTAAAAACATATCCACATGACCTGAGAATATCTCAGCGATAAAGGCTTTGGTAGTGGGGGTGATTAGATGATTTAGTTCTATTTTAAACTAAATAATCAAAGTTTGTACAATCTATTCCATTTTAGCAATTGACAGATGAGGGGTAGCATGTGATGAGGGAACTAATTTTGAGAGAGAGCATGTACAATATTGTTCCAGTCCCAGTTGCAGAAAGCATTGATTTGCCCATGACCATGTTGATCAGGGTATGGTCAGAGCCACAAGAAGTGGAGCATTGCAGCATAACGCCTGATGTTTATTTAAGCTCGTCTATAAACACTTGTTTATCAGAAAGCTTTCCCATAGAGGCATGCATACCTTGATACAATATCAGTTACATCATATATACAATAATATAATTGATATTATACACAACAAAAATGAAGGTTGAATGAGTCACTGTCATTTGATCCTTATGACGTGACTTCCCTGCAAAGAACAAGTATTTTAAATTCTATAATCCACTGCCTGCCACCTAGTTACTATTAAATAGCTTGGTAATGCTTTTGTTTGCAACTTCAGCTTTTAAAGATTAAAATGAATGTAGGTATTCACCAATTTACAAATGTTCTATTAATTAATTTTGGCTATAATGCCATTAACTCTTTGGAATTCATTTCTTCGATTTACGAAGCTATTCTTCAGTAACAAATTCTTCACTCAACTCTCCATTTAAAGAAACATGTATTAAAATCCCCATAATGCTTTTTGCTCAGCTTCTTCATATTTCAATGTATTGCTTTCCAAAATATTTTCTGGAAGTGTACCCCTTTCATAAGTCTAAGAAAGGTTGCATATAAATTAGAGTACACCTAATTAATTTCTAATCATAAGATTTATATTTTTTTGTGATTGCGTACAGTTAATACATCTATGGTGAATGCATTAACCTTGGGTAATTGCTGCAAGAATTGTTTGAGATGTTAGTTATCAAAATTATTACCTTTTATTAAATGCCAAACTTCTATGATTATGTAGCATGATGTTTTATACCTCGGCAGGGTTGCGCTGAGAGAGATTGGTATTGACATTGTACAGCATTCTTCAACATAGTTATAATCTTTGCAAATTCATAAGGCAAGTTTTATCAAAATGTCCGTAGTTTTTTCGCTTGTGTCTTCATTGTTATCTGTTTTTAAGATGTTATCAAACCATTGTATATGGAATATTTTAGGCATCACTGATATCACTGCAGCACATGCTACTTGAATATATTTTCAGTTCAAGTAACAGCTGTTTCTGATTTGTTTCTGTTTCGGACCTGGTTCTGATAGGGTGATTATTCTCTCCTTACCATGTCTGCGTTGAGAGGATTCAGCAGATTTTTTCTTCAGAAAGATATAACTCTCTAAAACAGAGCAACATCTTCTGTGCAAATCCAGGTTAACAAATTTAGTAGGTTATATTTTAAAAAGCTGGTTAGTGGAATAATATATCATTGTGACCTTCGAGATAAGGGATATTGAAAACAGTTGTGCGAAGGTGGAACCATGTAAAATGATTCCTAATGATTGATAAATCAACAGCAGTTTACATGATCCTGACTTAGTGGTTTTGGAAATGCCCACCCCCAGCTTAAGTTATTTCATGGTAGACACATGAATACTGCCCAACAAGATAAACAATTGAATTTTTCAATTAAAATACTGACATTTAATAACTAGTAGTATAAGAAAATAACTGCAGATGCTGGAACAAATCGAAGGTATTTATTCACAAAATGCTGGAGTAACTCAGCAGGTCAGGCAGCATCTCTGGAGAGAAGGAATGGGTGACATTTCGGGTCGAGACCCTTCTTCAGACTCAAAACTCAAGACTTTGTTTAATAACTAGTACATTAGTCATTATTCATTATCATTTTCACTGAACAAACTTGTTACCACTTCTACTCAGTCAACCCATCTCTTGGGCATGACTGGAATCTACTCTGCAGAGTTTCATGAATTCGCACAGTGAATTAGGGAGTGAAATAATTCATGCAATGCATTGTGCAATTGTTAGATATTTAGTTTTTCCAAAGGAAGGGCCTCTGCTATCAAGATGCCTCAATGAAGAAAGGATTACTTTTTTAATGATTAAAAACACACAAATTAAGAACAGGATCAGGCCACTCGCCCCTCAGTCTGCTCTTCCAGTCAATAAGATCATGGCTGACCTGATTTGTGATCTCTATTCCAGACTACCTCAGTTTTGCATCCTTAGCTTTTCAAGTCCATCTCCTTAACATTGTTCAAAGGGTACGCTTCCAAAATTTCTTTTTTGGTTGTACAGTTTTTGTTAAATCATTTAAACATGAATCATTTAATTTTGAATGGGGAGTAAAACTTAATAATATAATAATTTAATGTAACAACCTCTCAATTTAGCTATGAATTCAATTTCCTTAATTATGTCTAATCAGCAAATCCTCAGAGCTTGTTGCCCCAGTTTCCCTTTAAATGCAGTCACCATCTCCATGGTCCTTTCAACCTGGCATGCAGCAAGGATGATTTTTTGAGACAATGGTGAATTTCGAAAGATTGCAACACCGAGGTTCTCTTACATAACATGATAACTATGCAAAAGGATCTTAATATAAAATGTTGATTAGTGTTGATGTGGCTCTTAAACTCTCAAGCATGTTTTAACTGAAGAAATAAGGATGGCATTAGCATTATTTCAAGGTATGACTTTGCAAGAGTCTGAAGTGTTCACCTTCCTTAAGATAGGTGCCACTGGCGTTGCATCTATAGTGATTGACCCCCACCCCACTTTTTTCTTCCCTATGAATTTTCTAACAGCCCAAGGCTATTTCCCTCAGGGCCCTTCTCCAAACTGTTCATCCTAACCCTGAACATGGCTTAGAGTAAGAGGGCATTTCTTCAGCCTACTTAGTATTATTAATATACATTTGAAATCGGTGATTAAAAAATGCATTATTTCAACGACTGTAGTTAAATCTTAAATGTAATAATCTAAATATATGAGAAGCAGTGAAACAAAATGAAGTTAACGAGCATAAAGGCGAGAAATCTATTTAGGTGTATTTGGTTATTGCTTAGAAGTTACCGACAAAGATGTGGATCTATAATATTTTGTTTCTTTGTTACCTCATTCACTTTCTAATTATAACACAGTATTTTTAAGTCCATTAACTGTGTAAAGTGTTATATGCTTTGTATATGCTCCAAAGACGTTAATTGGCTGGGTAAATGTAAAAATTGTCCCTAGTGGGTGTAGGATAGTGTTAATGTGCGGGGATCGCTGGGCGGCGCGGACTTGGTGGGCCGAAAAGGCCTGTTTCCGCGCTGTATATATATGATATGATGATATGATATGTATATCTTTTTTCCTCAGTTTTATCTTATTCAATGCTGACTGATGATAATGACAAGATATAAGCTCGTGGCTTATTGGCATCCTGTTCTTGCCACATTCTTCGCTTGAGTCTAAACTGACTAGCAGAGATCGTGAGTCTTGTGGCTTTCATGGGCAATCTTAGTTTAAACTAGTTACAGCGTGGAAACAGGCCCTTTGGCCCACCGAGTCCATGCCGACCAATGATCACTGTACACCAGTTCTATGTTATCCCAGTTTCGCATCCTATACACTAGGGGAAATTTACAGAAAACAACTAACCTACAAACTTGCATGCATTTGGAATGTGGGAGGAAACCAGAGCACCTGGAGAAAACTCGCACAGTCACAAGGAGAACATACAAGTTCCGTATAGACAGCACCCGAAGGCAGGTCTCTGGCGAAGTAAGAAAGGACCAAAGCCAGGTCTGTGGCGGTAAGACAGCAATTCTACCACTGTGCCACCGTGGCATCTTCATTTGAACATTCTTATATAAAACAAAAATGTTAAGAACTTGCACTTATGCAGTTTCTTCCCATGTTCCTCAAGTATTCAACATTCTTACACAATTAATAAATTGTATTGTGGAGTAAGTATTACAATCTGAATAAACATAATAAATGCTGCACACAAAACATAAATCAGAAATAGCTTCCTAAATCAATGTAATAGAAGAGTTGACATAATTAATAATGCCCATCAATGTCCTACCTGCGACTGGCTATTAGCATGGACCAGTGACCTTAAAATATGTAACCTAATTAACTTGGTTCAGTGTCGTAATATGTTATACGTCAAGGAAGTTCCTTAGATTTCCTTCTAATCCTGGAGAGATTGACTTGTTGAATGCTAAGTTTCCTTGAGAAATG
Source organism: Rhinoraja longicauda (assembly GCF_053455715.1). Lineage (NCBI taxonomy): Eukaryota > Metazoa > Chordata > Chondrichthyes > Rajiformes > Arhynchobatidae > Rhinoraja > Rhinoraja longicauda. The sequence goes on along the minus strand of NC_135962.1, from coordinate 23,192,549 downwards.
TTATTATCCGTTTTGGAATAACTTTTATTCAATACCTTCTTTATTTTGTTATTAGTTCATCTTGATTTTTTTTCATTGTTTCTTGTTGAAGTAACATTGAAGAAGCTATTCAGTTACAATATTTGATTGATTTAGCAGTATTTACAAAATCAACATGCTCTTTTTAACATCAAAGGAAACTGCTTTTCATGAATTTCATGAGTTCACATTTTTCACAAAATTTGAACAGGTTGATTTTATATCATTGTGGATTTTCTTGTTCTTTCAGGAAAATGTACTGTTAATAATAATGATTGTAATAAACTAACCAGTTCTAACCATTTGTGCAATGAGATCTATAATTTCCTTAACTTACTACCTACAGTGCAATTGGACAAGAATATGAAATTTTACTTTGTGAAAAATTGCAAAGAAAGAAATTATCCTTTTTAGGTAAGAATTTGACTGCAAACTATTTAATTCACAACATGTTTACTTGGTGGGAAAGCAGAGAATACATAGTGTATCTGTGAGGCTGAAGAATGAGCTGAGATGATTGATGCTGTGCATGTTATCTTATATTGATTTAGGACCAGACAGGAAATCAGATACCTAATACTCTTATATACTCTACACATACAAACTTGTGATTAATATTTTATGTTGTAAGTAGCTGGAAAAATACCTTTATAATATTTGCTTCTGTAATACTTCTCCTGTCCTGAGATTACATATGTAATCCTTGTCTTCAGAGATTTAAAATGAGGCATAGGGAACACATTTAAGAGGTAGTTTACATATCAAAGAGATAGTTGGGGGGAGCAGATATCAGATGTGCAGAAGGCATTCCAGAATGAAAATAAATTACAAGTTACTTGGTCCATTCCTTGAGTGAAGGTGGAATATTTCAATGTTTGTATTAATAGAAGACTGTTTTTAATTCTGTGATAATTGAATACTTATAAAAATTGTTCTTAACAGAAAATTCTGTTTTTGTTTGTCCTCCTGCCACTATAAACGTCTATGTCATTTAATACACATATAAAATAATTCAAACAAATTTTGCATTGCCTTTAAGTATAAAATTATTATAGAAGTTGTTGTATTACAGCCAAAAGACACCTTTCTGTACTGCAACATATGGCAATGTTATTGAATTTCTGTCTTTCCTTTTACAACATATTTTTCCATTGCCTGTTTGTTGGTATTGTCTCATTGTATTGAGTAAAGGATACATATTTTCTTGATTCTTGGTACATCCCTACTTATATTGTGCTTCCAGATTTCTGCACTTCAGCACATACTTACAGTATATTGAGCAAGAATGGTCAAAAGTAAAGGCATGGTTCTTTGAGATATAAGATAAAGTAAAGCATTGGATTTATTGAGCACTAAGCATGATGAAAATAGTGAATATCAGTGCCTCTGAAATGCATTTTTCTTCAATTAAAAGATTTCCTTCCACTGTGGCGGTTGAATATATGACTGGAGGTTCCATTTATAACACTTCTCTCAACTCAATCTCCCAGATCCTTCCATTCTCCACGTTCAAGAGATCATCCCCATCGCAACATCTATATTACCCTTGCAACCTCTTTCCTTTCCCATTCAAATGCTGCCGATGCAAATTTGGACCTTTTACCCCATCCCTCTTTCCAGGGCATTTAACACTAATTCCAGAAGAAGCTGCAGTTTGCTAGTTCCACTGTCAACTTAGGAGTAGGTTACTGACCTCACGGGCAATTCTCTAATGAATAACTTTGATTAGTGACCCAACTCTATGTGTTGGAAAGAACTGTAGATGCTGGTTTAAATTGAAGGTAGACACAAAATGCTGGAGTAACTCAGCGGGTCAGGCAGCATCTCTGGAGAGAAGGAATGGGTGACTTTTAGGGTCGAGACCCTTCTATGTGTTTGGTTCACAAAAAAAATCACCGGTTCAGATTCATTCTTGGCCAGGCATCAGTTGTCAATTACCAAAGAGTGCCAAACCTTTAGCACCATATGCATATAGAAACATTTCCAAACTTTACCTCTGGATGTCTAACCTTTAACTTCTGATCTATGTGGCCGCCTGGCCTTGCCTTGCTCGCCTCACCGCGTAGCGTGAGGCCCATTGACGTTGAGAGGGGATGGGGTGGGTGAAGGGGGAGGGAAGGCGGAGGAAGGGAGGGGAGGGGGGAGGAAGGGAGAGAAAGGGGGGAGTGATGGTGGGGAGGGGAGTGGGGGTGGGAGAGGGGAGTGGGAGGGGAGGGGGGAGTGGTCCAAGAACTACAGATTGTTGGAAATATTAGTCATTTTTCACATATGAATGTAGCGCAACGCATATGCGCATTTGGCTGAAAAGTTGCATTACGCGCCATATCATGAATTTTGATGTAAAATTCTGAATTTTGGACATCAAAATTATGAATTTGTAAATTCAAATGTTGGGGGGTCTGCATATGGTACAAGCTTCCAGTTGTTGAGCCAGGTCTAGTAACAGCGTCTAAAAGACATTTTGACAAGTACATGGATAGGAAAGGTTTGAGGGAAAAGGGCCAGGGATGGTTAAATGGCTTAGATGAGGAATCTTAGTCACATGGACGATTTGGTCCGAAGTGGTGTGTATTTGTGACCACAACAGCAACTGTTGAAGGCCACAGTGATATGGGTCATCTGTTGGCTAACACAGACTGGAAGTTTTCAGTGGAATAGCAAGGCACCTGATTTGGAGGATTTTTCACAGATGCATGGGGGTTTCTGTCCAGTGTTCAGTGGTGCCTAATGGAGATAGTCCATGAATCGTAAATGTACAGGGGGTGTCTGGGGATGGCTGCTGCCTGGTCGACTATGAGCGTTGTGCTAATCTCATCATGTCAAAGATAGCAACTAATTTTGCTGGCAGTTTCACATTTTTTCTTTCAAACCCAATTTTTGAATTCAACAGATTCCAACTTTTACTCATTATTAAACCCTAATCGCTAATTGTAGGAGCCATTTTGTGTTTATTAGTTAGTTTGCATATTATTATATTTTGTATCCTGCTGATTTATTTTTGGACACCAAGAGGTTAATACTATGCTTACGTATATGGACTGGGGGGATCCATGGGAGGAGTCTGATTATGAGTATAACTTGCACTGACGTAATGCTTCAGTGTGTGACAACGAAGAACCTGCTGATATAATAGGATGTGCAGGAAAATAACTGCAGATGCTGGTTCAAATTGAAGGTAGACACAAAATGCTGGTAACTCAGCGGGTCAGGCAGCATCTCAGCAAAGAAGGAATGGGTGATGTTTCGGGTCAAGACCCTTTTTCAGTCTGAAGAAGGGTCTCAACCCGAAACATCGCCCATTCCTTCTCTCCTGAGATGCTACCTGACCCGCTGAGTTACTCCAGCATTTTGTGTCTACCTGCTGATATAAGGTTGGCAGGCCATACAAGTCAAACCTGAGATAATAAGATTTTAGCAAGTAACAGGATACAAGGGAGTGTTGGCGAGAAACTAAGTTCTTACGACATACAAACAAACAAGTTAATGGCAAGAGATAAGCTAATATGTTTTTATTGCAACTTCAAATAAACGACTAACTAACTGCAAAGTCGTGAAGATCTCTTTGTTGTTATTTGAGTCAAAAACCATCGCTAGATCAAGAGCTATCCTCTGTGAGAGAAGATAAAGTAATCCGTCTCTAAAGAGTCATTTAAAAGGAACTGGCTTTAGGAGTGGGGCTGAAGCAAGCGGAAGACTAACTAGGACTGTTTTATTGCAAATGCTTTAAACGTGAAACAGACTGATAAGACTGCGCTAATCGTCTTCAGAGAAAGGAAAACTTTGAAAGTCGTTATTGCTGTAAGCTTTATTGGAAAGCTGCTTTTCAGAAGTTGTATAAGAAAACTATGGCTGAAAAATGTTGGAAATGCTGTGAACAAAGAAATGACCTTGAGCAACGCAAGTTATCAGCTTGTTTCGAATTCCAAAGATATGAGTTTGCGTCAATACGTCTTAAAGGGATATTGACGTACAAGTATGCATGTACGTAAATCTGATGTTCAGCCAGCAGGTGGCGCCATCGGAATGGATTCCCAAAGGGAAAATGATTTTTCTTCAATAAGTGAACCTTCAAAGTTCTCTTATGTCTTGGAGTGGGTTGCCTTCCTGAAAAGCCAGCGTGAGATTGAAGAAGAAAAACTCTTCTTTTCTTATAAGCAAGCCAGCATGAGATTGAAGAAGAAAACCTCTTCTTCTCTTATAAACAAGCTACCAAGTTAATAGAAATGATGATAGAGAATATGGAATCTGATGAAAATGTAAATGGAGTACAATCTAACCTGATTCAATTAATCAAGGAAGCACTAGTAAAGTTACCACTGCCTGAAGATGAGCTCGAAAAGCAAAATCAGTGGATTCACCAAACAGTGGAAACTTTTATCGGGTTTACACAAGGTACTAAGGATGGCCATCAAACTACGATGTCGGTGTTGGGAAGGTTTTTGTTTTTGTTTTTTGGCTGTGTATGTGTGGGGGGGTGGTGGGGGAAACCTTTCCTTTTTAGGTCTCTTCCTCACGGCGCGGGGCGCGGCTCGGCCGCGGGCCTTCCATCGCCCGGTGCGGCTCAGCCGCTGGACTTTACACCACTGGTGCGGCTCGGCCGCGGGACCTAACATCGCCCGGTGCGGCTAGGCCGCGGGACTTTACATCGCTGGTGCGGCTCGGCCGCGGGACCTAATATCGCCCGGCGCGGCCGCGGGACGGTTCAGCGCCAGGTGCGGCTCGGCCGCGGGCCTTCCATCGCCCGCGGGGCCTTCCATCGCCCGGCGCAGCTCGGCCGCGGGACTTTACATCGCTGGTGCGGCTCGGCCGCGGGACCTAACATTGCCCGGTGCGGCTCGGCCGCGGGACTTAGCAGCGCACGGTACGGCCGCGGGGCCTTCCATCGCCCGGCTCGGTCACGGGACGTTTCAGCACCCGGTACGGCTCGGCCGCGGGGCCTTCAATCGCCCGGCTCGGCCGCGGGACTTTTCAGCGCCCGGTCGGTGCGGCTCGGCCGCAGGGACTTCCATCCCCTTGCGGGGACTGTGCGGGTCGGTCGGGGACGAGCTGTCTGTCCGTGGGCGTGGGGAAGAGAGTGGAAGTTTTGTTGCCTCCATCACAGTGAGGGGGTGTTTGGAGTCACTGTGATGGATGTTTGTGTTGGGGTCATGTGTCTTGTGTTCTTTTTTTTTTTTTTGTGTGACTGCAATGTAATTTTGTTCGGTACCTCGGTACCGAATGACAAATAAAGCTCTGTATTCTGTATTCTCTGTACACACTACATTGCTGAGAGTTCTCCACAACAGAGTCGTGTAAGCATAGATATCATTGGACCTGAAGGTAGTGCTTCAAATCTCTCAAACTCTAAATTGATCTTCAAATCTCATTCTTCATCTCGTACATCTTGGACGCACTCTGCTCGTATGAAGGCTAAGGCAGTCCTGGCCGTTCTCGTAGAACAAGCTGCCTTCATGGAAGTCAGGCATTAGATTGAGGTACAGGAACAGAGAAAGGAGGAAAAACAGAAGAAAGGAGATGAACAATTGAAAAACAGAATTGTCAATTGAACAGAAGAGAAGACAATTGGAAATGGAGTATGACAGAAAAAGAAGACAATTCGAAATGGAGCTCGAATGGGAGAGCCAGAAGGAACAGCTGAGAAGACGGAAGGAACGATTGGAACTAGATGCTGCAATGGCAGCAGGCAAGACAAGACTCAATGTACTTGAGGCTAGGAAATCAAGATACAGTTTGACAGCAGCTGATGGGATGAACTCTTATTTGAAAGGAGGATCTGTCAAAGGCCGTACCTTTGCTAAGGCAAGAGAAAAGCCGCAAACAGCCAAAAGCAGTTTGGCAACGACAACAAAACCTGTAGAAGCACAGGTGCAAGAAGTCATTCTGAAATACTTAATATTGAACAAAAGGAAAAGGAACCAGGACAGAAGGATAAGCAGGAAAAGGCAAGTGCGGGTGATGCTGCTCTTCCATCTGAAACGTGTGGGCATATCGGGGCCGGTGAGGAAACCCGCATTTCCTGCAAAGGAGTTCAAGCTGATCCATTGGCAGGAGAATCTGGTCCTGAAAATATTTGTCTGAGCACAGAGATGACTGAGACCAACTCTGAACTAGCACCAGAAAATCCTGAATCTTCGGATCAAGAAAGGGTAGAACTGGAAACTTCAGGGAATCCTGCACCAGTAAACCCAGCACACATTGAAGACATTTCAACCAAAGTAATTGCTGAAAAAACTAGTTCCACAGAGAACTCTACAGTTTTTGTCGATGGTGGAAAACTAAATGAATCCATCACTAGCGAAACTGAAGATAACCATCCAGAAATCTCTGTGACAAATGGAACTACCCTGGATGGTGAACTGAGAAGAGACCACGACACCAGGGGTGGAAATGGCTGCCCTGCTGCTGTTGTCAATCGAATATTTATTGCAAGCCAAGAGGAGCTTCTGGTCAAGCAATACAACCACGACTTCATAATGGAAAAATCCAGAGTTGACACAATGGTGCGAAAAGAATTACAGCATCAACTGGACAAATCCATCTTCTGGACTGATAGCACAACGGTGCTTAAGTACATCAACAACGAAACCAAATGCTTTCAAATATTTGTAGCAAACAGAATCTCCTTCGTAAGGGATGCTACTGATGTATCACAATGGAGCTATGTTAACACAAAAGAAAATCCTGCAGGTGAAGCATCAAGAGGACTGACAGCAGACTGCTTCTTAAGCTGGAAGAGAAGAAGACTGAAGAAGATTCTGTCTAATGGGCAGAATATTGGAGACTATACCAGAGGCACAAGGTTTTGTGCGCACTGGTCGACTTCGGTCTAAGAGCAACATCTTGGAAAGACCGATAACCAAGATATGTCTGCTGCTAGAAGCTGATACCTGAGTACTGCAAGGACTGGTGGTTTTGAAGATTGAAGAGTCATTATAGTAGACTAGATGCCAATATATAGTGCATGCTTTTTTGATTATGTATAATGTTTATGGCTCCTTTTAATGTTTATTAGTAATTGTTGCGTTATACACTTCGACCAATTAGGGCCCGGTGTGTAGGAGCCATTTTGCACTTATTAGTTATTTTGCATATTATTATATTTTGTATCCTGCTGTATTATTTTTGGACACCAAGAGGTTAATACTATGCTTACGTATATGGACTAGGAGGATCCATGGGAGGAGTCTGAATATGAGTATAACTTGCCCGGCACTGACATAATGCTTCAATGTGTGACAATAAAGAACCTGCTGATATAAGGTTGGCAGGCCATACAAGTCAAGCCTGCTAAGATAATAAGATTTTAGCAAGTAACAGGATACAAAGGAGTGTTGGTGAGAAACTAAGTTCTTACGACATACAAACTAACAAGTTAATGACAAGAGATAAGCTAATATGTTTTTATTGCAACTTCAATAAACGATTAACGTCGTGATGATCTCTTTGTGTTATTTGAGTCAAGAACCACCGCTCCCATTCCTTCGTCAAACGGTAAGCTTTGGGGCTTTATAAGGAAGCATAAAGCTGGCCGCTACACCCATATTAGTTCTAGGATGCGGTGTTGTCTTGAACACATACAAATAATTCACCCGTTTTCTGCCATCTACTTGCCGGTTTTTCCCACATAGTATGAAAGTTAAAAACTTGTTGAAGCTATTGAATTTATGCTAGATTCCTGTGAAATACCTTATTTACACATTTTTCCTAATTTGCAGATGTTTCTTGGAGATCCACAGCAACTCGCATTACATATTTAAATCCTTTCCTAATTCTGAACAGCATAATGTCATTGCCATCCACTTACCTTTCATTATATTTTCTATATTCATTGAAGTTTAGGAATTCCAGAAGAAGCAGCAATTTGCTAGTTCCACTGTCAACTTAAGAGTAGGTTACTGACCTCACAGGCAATTCTCATATGAAGATAAATCGAATATCACTGTACCTTAATTGGTACATGTGACAGTAAAAGACCTTTGAACCTTTGAAGTTTTCAATTTTATTGACAGTCAATTCTTCTATCCCACGTCCTTGTCATTTTCTATGACAAACTAAGTGTGTCACTATATCTCAAACCAATATGAATCTTATATTTTATTTCTGGAAGTTTCCAGTCCGAACCATCGTTCAATTATGTCTCAACGATGCTGCAATTATGTTCTCCATTTAAAAAATTTATTCCAGCAATTAATTTCATTTGTACGTTCCATTGCTTTGAGCTGCAGAAAGTATTTTATTTGGCTGCGTACCTGATGTTTTACCAATTCTCTTAAAAAAAACCTTTGTAGTCCTTATTTTTGCACAATTCTGTCTAGTGCTCACCCCACTTTTATTTATTTTGCAACTATTATTTTAATTATTGTTTGTCAGTTAAAGGTTCTTGTAACAACTCCATGTATCCTTCTCACTTGAACTATGGGACTAGTCTAGTCCAAATGAGGTATTGCCAACAGTGGATTACCAGTTTTCCCTGGTATTGGTACCATTGTCCCATAAAATTAAACTCCTCTCCCATTATATCTGATGGAAGGTCATCAACTTGGTGAAAGACGCTCTTTGGTCTGCCCGAGCTTCGTTGACCTCCCAGCGAGCTGTCCGTCACGGAATGTTGCCGACTGGCCCGCTGCAGACTGCAGGAGTACATGCTGAGGGACGCACTGAAGCTTGGTGCAGCCAATGCCAAGGCTCTGTGGGGGAGGACCACAGTCTAGGGTCCTTCCGCTGCTGGACATGGGGGGCAGAGTGTGGTGGAGACGCCCCTCCAAATAAGGGAAGGAATTCTGTATAAATTTGGCAATGAATATCTGTATCGAATGAATGCATTACCTCCGGGAATGGAGTTTGGAAAAGAAAAATGTTTTGTAAATATTTATTTCTGGAATAAAGTATTTTTTTAATATATTAAAAAAAAATTATAACTTCCTTAACCACTGTTTGCTTATGGTTAGAATCCATGAGTTCTTTGCCTTAGCTCCCAGAACTCATCACAAAGCTGTCTTGCTGACTCTAATCTACAAGTTATGACTAAGATTGCAAAATGTCCATATATTTTACCCAGTCTGAGCTGGTTTCCAATTCAATGGCATTCAGCCAGGTACTACAATCCGCATAGCCTGCAGAACCACCACAGTGTCACTATTATTTATACATAAAATTCATGCATTTATGTATGTTTTATGGTTTTTAAATATTAGATAAGGTTAAATGAGTGGGCAAAGTTTTGGCAAGTGGAGTATAATGTGGGTAAAATGCAAAATTATCAATTTTGGCAAAGGGAAAAAAGAGACGTATCTAAATGCTGAGATATTCCAAAGGTCTGCAATGCAGAGGGATCCGGGTGTTCTAGTGCATTATTAGCCAAAGGTGGGTGCAGATGCAGCAGGTAACTGGGAAGTTAACAGTTTGGTGTCAAATGCTAGGGCAATTGAATACAAAAGCAGTGAGGTTATGCTTTAATTATATGGGGCATTGGTAACACCTGATCTCGAGCAATGATCATACAGTTTATAGAAAGTTTACTCAACTACAACCTGGAATGAATGGATTGCCTCATGAGGAAAGATTGGACAGGCTAGTCTTGATTCTGAATGAGTTTAAAATAGAGATATAAGAAAATAACTGCAGATGCTGGTACAAATCGAAGGTATTCACAAAATGCTGGAGTAACTCAGCAGGTCAGGCAGCATCTCAGGAGAGAAGGAATGGGTGATGTTAAAATAGAGATAGATGGCTTGATTGAAACGCAAGTTTACAAAGAGGTTTGACAGCATAGATGTGGAGAATATGTTTTTTTGTGTGAGAGAATCTAGAATTGGATCACTGTTTAAAATCCAGGGATGGCCTATTTAAAAAAATAAGTGACGTAATTTATTTATCTGAGGGTTGTGAGTCTTTGGAAATTTCTTCCCTGAAGAGATTGTGGGAGCAGAGTCTTTGCATATTTTGTGGGTTGAAGTTATTAGATACTTGATAAGTGTGAGGGTGAAAAGTTACCACAGACTAGCTGGAATGTAGTTACAGTCAGAACAGCCATGATTTTCTCAAATAATGAAGCAGGCTCGAGGGGCAAAGTAGTCTATTCCTGCTCTTACTTTGTATGCTGGCCAGCACCAAAAGCACAAAAGTTTAACCACTAAAAAAACAATCAACAGACCAAGTATTTGCATTAATCACCAGCAGCACTGACTGCCGAACGCCTACAAATGCTATTATTCAACTAAATGCATGTATAACATTGCATCATTTGCTCTTGCTGTTTGCATGCTACAGCTTTTCTAACTTCTATCTGTGGCACACTTGCTCACTTCTCCCTCAGGCTTGCTTGTATCTGCTTTACCCGTCTTCCTGACCTTGGCCTCCACTGAAATTCTACAAAATCTCAAAGATAACTTCTTTTGATTAGGCACTTCACAACTTTCTGCTTCAAAATTGAGTTCATTAATTTCACACCATAACCATAACCCCTTTAAATCACTTTTTCTTGTTTCCTTAGCATGCACTTTTGTACATTTGCTTTTATTTTTCATTTTCTCCTACGTTCCTCTGACTTTGTACATGCTTAAAAATCCATTAAATGTCTGACTTTTAATGTTTCATCAGAACAGAAAAAAGTTAACTTCTATCTCCACAGGCGTCGCTAGATCTGCTACATTTCTAATATTTTTACTCTGCACGTTAATTTGTATCTTTATACTAAATCATCATAACGATTCATGTCAGATGTTAATCAAATGTTTTCAGTTGGCCTTCTGAATTATTGAAGGGCCCATATGCAAAATGTAGCTCCATTCAAATGACCCGGGGAATAAATGAGTAATTCTTAGTTATGTGGCCAATCCAGATGAAGGGACATGACCCGAAACAATGACGTGTTAAAATGATCATACAGTTAGATGTTCAGAGGTATGCTGACACATTTTTGTGAAGCAAGATAAGAGAGAGCTTATAGAATTGTTCTGCACTGCTGGAAAATTGGTAGAATCTCGGAGACCTTTTTCCATAAGGTCTGTACTGATTCTTTGTAGAGCAATCCTAGTCCTGTTTTCCTGGTGTTGCTTCCAAATATGTATCCAATTCTATTTTGAAAGCTATGATTATATTTGAAAACACCAGGCTTTCTGGCAATATATTCCAAATCATAATCACTCACTGCATGAAATTGTTTCCTCACTTCAGCCGTGGATCTTTTCCTAATTACTTTGTGGTCTCTGGTCCTTGAATATTTTGCCAATGGGAACAATTTTCACCCTTTATCCATGTGCATCTATTTCAATGCACTCCCTCTCATATCTCCTCTCAACCATCTCTTGACTGAAGAACAATCTCAGCTTCTTTAGTCTACCCTTCCAACTGAAAACCCTCAACTCTGAAACAATTCTTAATAAATTGTTTCTGTATCTTTTTCAGGACCTTGATATCCTTTTTCAAGACCTTGATGGCCAGTATTGGACGCAATCCGTCTGCTCTATCCAAACCATTGTTGTATGAAATTTCAACACATATGTAGGGTTTGAGTACACAAGGAAAGGAAGTAAGTTATGAAGCTTTGGAGATTCCGAATGCTGCCTAGATTAGAAGGTATTAGGAGAGGTTGGACAAATGTGGATTGTTTTCCTGGAACATTGGAAGTTAAGGTGAGCAGGGATAGAAGTATCTAAAATCATGAGGTTATCAATAGAGTAGACAGTCACAACTTTTTTCCCCGTGGTGGAAATGGCGAAGACTAGAGGGCATTGCTTTGAGGTAAGAGGAGCAAAGTTCAAAGGAGATGTGCGGTGCAAGTTTTTTTTTACACACTGCTTTTTAATTTTGCCTGGTGCAGCAGATTTTCTTTAGTTATAATACTTTGCAAGAACGATGCAAGGTCGGTCTGTTCTTAACCATGACCACTAGATGCAAATTTTAATAACGGTTCAAATTTTAAGCCGATTTCTTGCTCTCCGTTTTTATTGTGCTGTCAATCCATGGTCAAAGCCGGCATTTGGGAACAGCTCCACAAGTAATTGCAGAGAGTTGAGAATGTAGCCCAGACCACCACGCAAACCAACCTCACTTCCTCTGACTGCATCTATACTTCAGGCTGCTCGGCAAGGCCATCAGCATAATCAAGGACCAGTCTTAACCCGGTCACCCCCTCTTTTACCTTCTCCCATCAGGGAAGAGGTACAAAAGTTTGAAATGCACACCTCCAGATTCAGGGACAGTTTCATCCCAGCTGTTATGAGGCAACTGAACCGTACTCTCACCACCTACCTCAATGGAGACCTTTGACTAATCTTTAATTGGACTTTTTCAGACTTTATCTTACATTAAATCCTGTACCCTTTATCTGTACACTGTGAATGGTTTGATTGTAACCAGTAGTATAAGAAAATAACTGCAGATGCTGGTACAAATCGAAGGTATTTATTCACAAAATGCTGGAGTAATTCAGCAGGTCAGGCAGCATCTCGGGAGAGAAGGAATGGGTGACGTTTCGGGTCGAGACCCTTCTTCAGACCCGTATGTAAGAAGAACTATGTATGGTCTTTTCTTTGACTGGATAGCACGCAACAAAAAGCTTTTCACTGTGCCTGGGTACACGTGACAATAATAAACTAAAAACTAAATGGGTTGCGATCAACATGGTATTCTTGAAAAACAGGAAACTAGTGCTTATGTATATAGTTGTACATAAATTCATGGCTTCTTCATGCATAAAATAATGTGGCAAATAATGCTTTAATCTGCAAACCTATGGGTGTAATAATGAAGAGATTCTTTTCTGCATAAAATAAAATTTTGCACAGTTGTGGGGGATGGGTGAGAGGAATGATCTTAGCATTTTTACACATACATTCTTCAGTGCCGTGAAAAAAATCAAACCATTCGAACCTCAAGTTGACTGGGAGCAATGCCAAAATGGCAAATACTAAATATCTCCTGATTTAAAAACACAGGAGTTACATTAAATGATTATAATTTATTTAGGCAAAATTGTATTGACCTTGGAATTCTGTCACAAGACAACAAAACTGTCAGAGTTTCAGTACAATAGCCATGAAAGTGGTGTCCTCTACTGATAAATGGATTGGAAATTGGCTACCCAGCAGTGGAAATGGGCCATTAATTTTAATCAGAGGTGATGTGAAAAGGAGAGTAGGCTGTACCGCAATGTCAACAGCCCAGTAGGTGTTAAGAGAGACCACACAACCTTTTCTGTTACTTGTTTTAGCTATTAGTTTAGGTTGGGTGAAGACAGAAAGGCATGTCTGGAATTGAATGACCAGGTCAGCCAAAATATAATGGAGAAATCAGGTGTTGCAGAAATAATAACAGAGAGGCATTTAGATGCAAGGACGCTCTACTGACCAGACAACCACATAGCATAATGACAATTTCCAGTTGCAAATATTTTTATATTTAAACAGTGTATAGACTTGCATGCTTCTGTATTCTTAGAATTGTGAATGCAAAAGCTAATGTTTTGTAAAAATATGACATTTTCAATCGTACCACTGTTGAGTCAATAGGAGGAAGCGTTTTGATGTGTAATAGTGGCCAAAAAGGTGCCGAAGAATGGCTTTCCTGTTTATATCCCTCAGGTTCTGAGAACCCTCATTAAAGAGATGTTATTTATTTTATCTGGCAATTTTCCAAAACGTAATGAGAGATTTTTCTGTTTCTGCACTCAGGTGCACTGTATCACATGGACATTGTGGATATTAGAAATTTGTCTCAGTGAGGATAATGTTGCAAAATTAGGCAAATTCATTCAATGTTGAGCACTGTAATCTTCCTGACTGTGTTTTAACCTAAAAGTCACACCCTGGGGAAAAAGACAAGAAGCAGCCAAGATTAATATTTTATTTCCAAAGTATCATAATACAATTCCACACAAATTACTTGAATATGTACTTTGGAGGTTTAATAAGCTGTTCATACCTGTCTTTAATTTCATTCAATAAATCCAGCTTATTTTCTCAATGCCAAAAAAAGCTGGATATAGCAAGAACATTTTGTTTCTGCTTTGATGTATTTTCTTCGTGTTTTGGATATTTACCTAAATATTCATGTTTTATATTTAATAGGGGTATTCCTTTAACACTTATCTACTTCAATATTCACATTTTTTTCAAATTTTATTTTGGACAGATGAAGATCAACTGCGTACTAAAGGCTATGACAAAACACCTGACATTATTTTGGAGGTACCAGTTGGTAAGTTTCTGCAGGTTTTACAAGCATCCAACCGATCATAAAGTTGTGACATGTGCGTATTTTCCATTTGTTATATTTTACACATGATTGATAAGGTAGCAAATTGCATTGGAAGAACCATTATGAAGCTGTGACCATTGTGGTCACAATCAACCGGATCTGCTATTCTCTCTGCTCAGTATACCCGAGGTTATTAGTTCCCCTTACCATTTGTAACTGAGATTTTTTTTTTTGCACATTGAGTGGCTACGGTCTGGAATACACTGTCAGGGATAGTAGTGAGAGGTAGATTGAATTATACTATTCAATTGGGAGCTGGATAAATAAGTGAGAGTAAAGGATTAGCATGTGTAGGAAGGAAATGCAGATGCTGGTTTAAACCGAAGATAGACACAAAAAGCTGGAATAACTCAATGGGACAAGCAGCATCTCTGGAGAGATTAGCATGCTGTGGGAACAGGGCAGATGACAGGTTAGCTGGTTTGGTCTTGAAAAGAATGTGCTGACTCACCTTGCCACACCATATAGCTTTTTTTGTTGTACCATTTGTGTTGTCCCAAAAATGCATGAGTAACAATTACTAAAGGTATACCATAAATGAATGCATGGGAAAGGGCAGGGAATAATATAATGTTTGTGTCTTTAATATAAATATATTTGAACAAGAAAAATAGCAGCTGGAAGTTACTTGAAAAAGTTGGTTTAAAACATTTAACCAAATTGTGTTATTGCTAGTTTGGGATAGCTGGGTTTGAAAGCAATAAGCATTTTCTCTTTTTGTTTTTGTAGTATTTGCTCAATGTCAAGTGGTAGCTGTAGATAGACACAATGTGCTGGAGTAACTAGGTGGATCAGGCAGCATCTCTGGAGAAAATGTATGGGTGACGTTTCAGGTTGGGAACTGACCTGAAACGTCACCCTTCCTTGTTCTTCAGGGTTACTGCCTGACCCGTTGAGTTACTCTCGCACTTTGTGTATATCTTCAGTATATACCAGCATCTGCAGTTCCTTTCTACCCACTCAGGTAGTCGCATTTTCAGCTTTTCTTACCAACAAATATTTTAGATTTACAAAGAAATATCATTAATGCACGATATGACTAACACAAGAGTGATGATCACAGCTTATGATTTTGATATTTCTGTCATCCTGGAAAGTGACATATTGTCAAAATCTGACAAACTGTTGAATAGTCAACACTGATTGAGTTTCATTTGACTGATGTTGAGTGCAGTCATTCTCTATGAAGGGACATATCTAGAAAGTTTTGGCACAAGTTTGTAAGACCCATGGCTTGGGAGATAACCAAATATTTAGAGAAGGACTGCATTCTAATTAGCTAACGTTAGGCAGTTACCAGCAGAATCACAAATAAACTTCCTACTGTTTTTCTGTTGCCTTTTCCACATTCATGTCCAAAATGTGCAAGGAAAGGGTGAAACCATTCATTCAACTACCTCTGCTGCTTGCTTCCACAGCTCAGCTCTCTCAGTAAAATTTCTAATGCACCTTGCATCCTTCAGACTTTAGACATTAGAGATATAGCTTGGAGACAGGTCCTTCGGCCCACCGAGTCCATGCCGACCAGCGATAACCCCTGTACATTAGCACTATCCTCCATCTAGGAACAATTTACAATTTTTACATGAGCCAATTAACCTACAAACCTGTATGTATTTGGAATGTGGGAGGAAACCGGAGCACCCAGGGAAAACCCACACGGTTACAGGGACAATGTACAAACACCGTACAGACAGGACCTGCAGCCAGGATCGAACCCGAGTTTCTGGCACTGTAAGGCAGCAACTCTACTGCTGTGTCACTGTACCTGGAGTTCACATTTGTTTCTGTACTGTACTATAACCTGTCTGAGCTCTCATTGCTATAACCTTATTCCAGCTCGAGGTTCCCTCAACCCTTTCTCCACTATGATGCTGACCACCCAACCATCCTCCATGGTCTCTTTATCACCTCATTTGTTTACAGTTCTCTGTCCTCTCTTTATCAAATCTGTTATGGAACATTATCCAACATGGACTATGCCCTAGTTCATCTACTGAAGTATTTATCCATGCTTTGTTACCCCCATTTCAATGCGTTCTTCGATAGCCCACTGTCCCCCACCCTCTTCCATAATTTTGCTGCTCATGTCCTTCATTTTATCCATACTGTTTTTTAATCGGGCATCACTGGGAAGACCAAAATTTATTGTCCATCCCAAATTGTTCTTGAGAAGGTGATGGTGGGCACCCATCTTGAACAACTGTATACTGAGTGAAGATACTGCACAATACTTTTGGGGGGGTAGTTTCAAGTTTTCTACCCTGCAACAATGTACGAACAGCACAACATTTCCAAGTCAAGATGGTGTAAACCTTGAAGAGGAGCTTGCACATGATGATGTTCCTATGAACCTGAGTGCTTGTCCCTGATAGTGGAATAGGTTGTAGTTCATAGAAATTTAGTCAGAGTAGACTTGGCAAAACAACTGCAGGGCATTTTGTAAATGATTTCACTGTACACTGCTGATGAAGCAAATACATGTTTAGAATGGTAGAGGGAGTAACAATCAAGTGGGCTGCTTTATCATGCATGGTAATGAGCATCTTGATTGTTGTTGGACCTGCACTAACCCAGCAATTGAAATTCATCATGGTTCTGACTTGAACTTTGTAGATAGTGGAAATAGTTAGGGGTGTGAGGAAGTGAATCAATCACTGCAGGATAACTAGCCTCTGAACTGCTCTTGACTTCATTGTATTTATGTGACTTGTCAGTTGAATTTCTGCTTCATGGTGGTCTTGGATGTTGATGGTGGGATCTCTGCAATGGTGATGTCAAAAGTAAGTGGTTAGACTCTTTAATGTTGGAGGTAGTCATCATCTAGAACTTTTGTGGCACTAATGTCACATGACACCAATCAATGCACCCTAAGTCTTGCTGTGCGCAGGGCTGCTTCATTTGCTGAGAAACTGTTAACAGAATTGAGAACTCTGCAAAGATAGACACAAAGTGCTGGTGTAACTCAGCGGGTTGAGCAGGATCTTTAGAGAAAATGGATGGGTGACGTTTCGGGTCGGGACCCTTCTTCTGACTGAAATAAGAGGGGAGGAAACTAAAGGTAAGAAAAGGCTAGAACAAGGCTGGGCTGGCAACAGATGACCAAGGATGGGTGGAGCCCATAATGTCCCATTGTTGGCTGTGGAAGAGATGATAATGAACGGATACAAGTATGCGAACAGTGGAACTAGTAAGATGACTAGGGTGGGGGAGAGGTGGGTGTGTGGGAAGAGAATTATGCAGTTTAGATGAAGCCTGTGTTACGGTTGTTCAGATAACAAAAACCCACATTTGCAGAATTCCCACATCACTTCCCAAAAATTTGAGGTAATGAATAAAATTTGCTCTCATTGAATCTGTGTGGGGGAACAAAAATCCATAAATAAATAAATACAGGTTTTTTTTTCAACACTCATTCCTTGATGCATGGGCAAATGACACAGCTTCACATTTTGGAAAATCACAAATTTTCTAAGAATGCAACCCCCCAAATGATGACAATCCAGCGAATATATGGATTAACTATTTATGACAAGGGTGTTGAAGCATTAAGAAATTCAAAGGTAAAAATCAATGAACAAGTACAGAGAAGCTGGAATCATTATAAAACTGATCTACTGAAATGTTTATTTGCAGGAATATAAGAAATTAGTTATTTAAACTTGAAGGGGAAATACCTGCTAAGATGTATATAAACAATAGGTAAAATGTTATGTATATCCTGCAAAAAGTAGTAAGGTGGTAGAGACATTTAAAAAAATACGACGACAAAAATTTACTGTGCAAAAGGAGGCTATTCAGTCTATTGTGGCTATGTGATATCTTCAATAGAGCAAACCATAACTAATTCCACTGCCCATTGGAAGGGTGGGCAGAGAAAACTGGAGGAAAATAAAAATGATCTTTATCTCCCAATTGTGTTATACCATCATGTTCCATATGTAGGCATGACATTAAAGAGTTGACTTAAATTGTAAATGCTTTGATCTGTGATTCCAGGCCCAGGTGATAGTTGCCTTCATATTGAGTACATTTTACTGGACCAAGTGAACCCGTTGGGCCCAAACCTCTCCTGCATTGGTGCAGTACCCTCTCCTTCCCTCCCACCTCTCCCCCTTTCCCCCCTCCCCTCCCTTCCCCCTCCCCTCCCTCCCCCCTCAAACTCCCCACCTCTACCTCTCCCCTCCACCTCCCCCATCCCCTCCCCCCCACTCCATCCCCAACCCTTATCCTCCCTTCTCCCCCCTCCCTCCCTCCCTAGGAGATAGATTTAAACTTTAAAATGTGAATAACTGTAAAATTATAACGCCGATTTCAATGAAACTTCTTCCATTAGTACCAAAGGGGCGACGGTGAGTAAAGTGGGCCTAAAATTGTTGCACTATCGTGTACCGTTTTGGCTGTAGTTCAGGAGCAAACAAACAAACAAATGAGAGTTTTAGTAATAGATGCATTAAGAACCCTTGAATTGGGGATTTGTGTCTGGAATCATTGATGTATGTATGTGGGCTATCAATGCCTTTTTAACTTCACAGAAATGGTGAATTTATGGGTAAATGTTCCCTGAATTGTTCATTTTCTTTTATTGGATGAAAGATTTCGGGAAAATTGTGTTTTCACCCAAAACAGCGATTGAATGTGATACTTTAATATCTTTGCTATTTTGAGTTACTGTTATTTTGACAGCTGGTATTGCATACAATAGTGTGTCAGCCATTGGCCTTGTACCTAAGGCAACATAGAATTCTGGCCTGTCGTTTTGTTGGCCGTGGCTCGTCTTTAATAATATTGCCCCATCCTTCCTCGCCATAAATATTTACCTCCCAGACAAATATCTCAGTTAGTTTTGTTTCTGTGGCCTTCTGAGGCATTGTGTGTTATAATAACAGATTTTGCTTTAAAGTTCATTTATTTAGCTACATTAGAATAATGGGTAGGCTTCAATAGAACTGTGAAACATTAGGGATGCCCTAAGGTTTGGAAAGAAATGACAGCAATACAAATTATTCATTAAATTCTCATTTTAAAATTGTTGTTTCGTTTCAGGACAAAATGTACTTGTCTTCTCTCATAATTTTCTTAATTTTCTTCAATATTATAAACATCCATTAACTTTCTCACCTTGATTAAGCATAACGCATGTTTACACTGTTCATCTGAGCTCACCTTTTTTATTCTTGCTATCGTTCTACTCATTTCTCTAAAGTTTTTACAAGAAAAATACAACCATCTTGACACATGCTATTGGAAAACCATTCTCAGTCTTTAAAATCAGTGATGACCAAGCGCCCCTTGAACTGCAGAAGGCTTGATTTTATTGAAGTTCTCAATATCTTATGATAAAATGTTGCATCCTTAAAGATTTCGTAACTTTTTTTGATCTATAAACTAGATGCCATAATGCCATTTATCTCGACTCCATTATTAAAATATTGGTCTACCAAAATGTAATACCTTTATGCTGTATGCAGCTTACTGGAGTGGATTGTGGTAGGCAAGTTACTGGAATGAATTTTCGGGGATAAGATGTAAATGCATTTGGTTAGACAGGGGCTGATTAGGGATGGTCAACACGGTTTTGTACATGGGAGATCGTGTTTTATGAATCAGATTGAGTTTTTGAAGAAGTAACCAAAAAGATTGATGGCAGTTAATAGACAATAGACAATAGGTGCAGGAGTAGTCATTTGGCCCTTCGAGCCATCACCGCCATTCAATGTGATCATGGCTGAACATTCACAATCAGTACCCCGTTCCTGCCTTCTCCCCATACCCCCTGATTCCGCTATCTTTAAGAGCTCTATCTAGCTCTCTCTTGAAAGCATCCAGAGAATTGGCCTCCACTGCCTTCTGAGGTAGAGAATTCCACAGATTTACAACTCTCTGACTGAAAAAGTTTTTCCTCATCTCCGTTCTAAATGGCCTACCCCTTATTCTTAAACTGTGGCCCTGGCTCTGGAGTCCCCCAACATTGGGAACATGTTTCCTGCCTCTAAGTGTCCAATCCCTTAATAATCTTATACGTTTCAATAAGATCCCCTCTCATCCTTCTAAATTCCAGCGTATACAAGCCTAGACGCTCCAGTCTTTCAACACACGACAGTCCCGCCATTCTGGGAATTAACCTAGTGAACCTACGCTGCACACCCACAATAGCAAGAATGTCCTTCCTCAAATTTGGAGACCAAAACTGCACACAGTACTCCAGATGAGGTCTCACCAGGGCCCTGTACAACTGTAGAAGGACCTCTTTGCTCCTATACTCAACTCCTCATCATAAAGGCCAACATTCCATTAGCTTTCTTCACTGCCTGCTGTACCTGCATGCTAACTTTAAGTGACTGATGAACAGGGACACCCAGATCTCTTTGTACTTCCCCATTTCCTAACTTGACACCATTCAGATAATAATCTGCCTTCCTGTTCTTACCACCAAAGTGGATAACCTCACACTTATCCACATTAAACTGCATCTGCCATGCATCTGCCCACTCACACAACCTGTCCAAGTCACCCAGCATCCTCATAGCATCCTCCTCACAGTTCACACGGTCACCCAGCTTTGTGTCATCCGCAAATTTGCTAATGTCACTTTTAATCCCTTCATCTAAGTCATTAATGTATATTGTAAATAGCTGCGGTCCCAGCACCGAGCCTTGCGGTACCCCACTAGTCACTGCCTGCCATTCTGAAAGGGACCCGTTAATCCCTGCTCTTTGTTTCCTGTCTGCCAACTAATTTTCTATCCATGTTAGCAGCCTACCCCCAATACCATGTGCTCTAATCTTGCCCACTAATCTCCTGTGTGGGATCTTATCAAAGGCTTTCTGAAAGTCCAGGTACACTACATCCACTGGCTCTCCCTTGTCCATTTTCCTAGTTATATCCTCAAAAAATTCCAGAAGACTAGTCAAACATGATTTCCCCTTCGTAAATCCATGCTGACTCGGAACAATCCTGTTACTGCTATCCAAATATTCCGCTATTTCTTATTTTATAATTTACTCCAGCATCTTCCCCACCACTGATGTCAGGCTAACTGGTCTATAATTTCCCGTTTTCTCTCTCCCTCCTTTCTTAAAAAGTGGGATAACATTAGCCACCCTCCAATCCACAGGAACTGATCCTGAATCTATAGAACATTGGAAAATGATCACCAATGCGTCCACGATTTCTAGACCACTTCCTTATGTACCCTGGGATGCAGACCATCAGACCCTGGGGATTTATCAGCCTTCAGTCCCATTAGTCTACCCAACACCATTTCCTGCTTGACATCTGAATGGTGTCAAGTTAAACTGTAGACATTGTCTCTTTGGGCTTCAGTAAAGCTCTGCTTGGTAGGCATTCCATAGCATGGGATCCAGTGAGAG
The DNA here is from genome assembly GCF_053455715.1 of Rhinoraja longicauda. Taxonomy (NCBI): domain Eukaryota; kingdom Metazoa; phylum Chordata; class Chondrichthyes; order Rajiformes; family Arhynchobatidae; genus Rhinoraja; species Rhinoraja longicauda. Next base: position 23,170,899 of record NC_135962.1, on the reverse strand, counting down.
CTAGTTAATTGTATAGGGAATTGGCTTGATGGAGAGAGTGACGGTGAAAGTTTTTTTTCCGGATATTGATCTGTGACAAGTATTGCGCTGCAGGGATTGGTGCTGGGTCGCATTGCCGATTGTGGTTTATAACAGCAATTTGGGCGAGAATGTACAAGGGATGAGAAGTAAGTTTGCAGATGACTCTTGCTCCCCCTCTCCCCATTCGTAACAAGGACAGAATCCCCCTCGTTCTCACCTTCCACCCCACCAGCCAGCGTATCCAACAAATCATCCGCCAACATTTCCGTCACCTACAACGGGACCCCACCACTGGCCACATCTTCCCATCCCCTCCCCTTTCTGCGTTCCGCAGAGACCGTTCCCTCCGTAACTCCCTGGTCCACTTGTCCCTTCCTACCCAAACCACCCCATCCCCGGGCACTATCCCCTGCAACCGCAGGAGATGCAACACCTGTCCCTTTACCTCCCCCCTCAACTCCATCCAAGGACCCAAACAGTCTTTCCAGGTGAGACAGAGGTTCACCTGCACCTCCTCCAACCTCATCTATTGCATCCGCTGCTCTAGATGTCAACTTCTTTACATCGGCGAAACCACCTTCGCTCAACACCTTCGCTCAGTCCGCCTTAACCAACCTGATCTCCCGGTGGCTGAGCACTTCAACTCCCCCTCCCACTCCCAGTCTGACCTTTCTGTCATGGTCCTCCTCCAGTGCCATAGTGAGGCCCACCGGAAATTGGAGGAACAGCACCTCATATTCCGCTTGGGCAGCTTGCAGCCCAGCGGCATGAACATTGACTTCTCCAACTTTAGATAGTTCCTCTGTCCCTCTCTTCCCCTCCCTCTTCCCAGTTCTCCCTCTATCTTCCTGTCTCCACCTATATCCTTCCTTTGTCCCGCCCCCCTGACATCAGTCTGAAGAAGGGTCTCGACCCGAAATGTCACCCATTCCTTCTCTCCTGAGATGCTGCCTGATCTGAGTTACTCCAGCATTTTTTGAATAAATACCTTCGATTTGTACCAGCATCTGCAGTTATTTTCTTACACAAATGTAGGTGGTATCGTAAATAGTGAAGATGGTTATCATAAGTTCCAGCAGGATCTTGATCAGCTAGGCAAGTGGGCTGAAGAATAACTGTGGAAGTTTAATGCAGATAAGTGTAATGTGTTGCATTTTGGGAGGTCAAGCTAGGGCAGGGCCTTCACAATGAATGCTCGGGCCCTGAGGAGTGTGTGGAGCAGAGGGATCTAGGATTGCAGGTACTTAGTTCCCTGAAAGTGGTGTCACAGGTAGATAGGGTGGTCAAGAAGGCTTTCAGTAGATTGGCCTTTATCAGTCAGGGTATTGTGTCGGAAGCTGAGAGATGATCTCACAGAGGTGTTTAACTGCAAGTAATTTCCATTCCAAGCATTATGCTAAAAAGGAGAACTGGAGTACATAGCACTTCCTCTGTCAAAATGCCTCACCATGTAGCCCTGTTTCTTGACTTCACATGTAAGGAGTGGAGCTTGGTAAATGCATTATATCTGAACTTGCAGATAATCTAAATGTTTGTAATGGGTTACAAATGTCTTTCAGAAGAAATTATATTTTTAACTGATATTTTTATCATCAAAATGTGGTGTATTCTGGCATAGTGTAAGTGTTAGATTTCTCTTGTACCACTTTTTGTGAAGGCATTTTGTGATGTAACAGCTCAAACTATTTTGGAAAGAAATCTTTAATGTGATCAAATGCAAGATTCCTGGGGAAGTGCTGAATTTTAAGCAAATTGTGGCTTTTAAATTCTTAACGGTTAAATGTCAACATATCCAATCATGACAGGTTTTCAACTGAATTGTTGCTGCCTTGTGTTATTTTATGCAATTGACAATGCCAAATGGGGGGAACAATGTTAATGAAAATAGAGAGTAGGCATGATGTTGGAAATACTTAGAATACATTTCCATCTGTAGAATTCAAACATAATTGATAAATTCAAAAGACATTGCTCCATAGACTAATTCCATAGGTGGAGAAGCACGTTTTCATGATAGAATGGGACTACACTATTTGTCATACATTTTTCATATATATGTGAACATTGGGATTTCTACATGGTTGTGTACAGTATATTTAAACTTATCATGCGAAAGATACATATAGCATGTAAACCCATAAGACCCAGATATTTTAAAATTGGCAAAATCACCAGTGTTTGCATAGAAACTCATGTAAATTGATTACCTTTGACCTTGATTTTCATCTAGAAGTAGGTTTGCAATAAAACATGAAGGCACAAACATAATTTGCATTACAGAAGTAAAAGCTGTGATGAACCTGATGTCTTGTGGTATTGAAATTCACATTAAGAAATTTTAAATTAATCATTCCGTTCAAATTGTGCTTTGTGTACATAATGCCAGAATGGTTGCCTTCTACAACAAGCCAATGTGGTCTTTGTGAAGTTAGGACAAATGAGCTATAAACTATCTTTTGAGAGAACAGCTTCAGTGCATTACTATATATGTTAATGCGAGATCACAAGTTTGAAAATTGAAGTTTGATTGCCAGAGTGATGAATTTGCGGAGACTGCAAGAGACCAAAAAACACTACTGTTTTTTGGAGTTTGCCCATAATGTAAATATTTCCAAAACACATTCAAATGGGACATGAAAGGTATTGAACAAATGAGGCATCAAGTACTTGCCATATTGTCGATGTGAGGTTTACAGTTATCAGCCATGTTGCACTTCGTTGCTGGATCTCAAATCCAGAAGGACTAACATACATAACCAATATGGCTTTCAATAGCTATCAAAGTGCAACATGCATCTTTTTCTGTCTTTGTTTGCCTTTGCCTGCCTATCTGAACAAAATAAATTCTATTAATGGCAGAATGCAAGTTTTGTTTCTCATTTGGAAGTGGAGGATTGAAAAGTAAATACATCAGTATTGATTACTTATTTTATTGTTTGAAATTTATTTGAATGAGTTGAGAAATTATTATTTTCTGTTAGCCAAAAATGACATTTAATCAATCATTACATTGAAATACCTGATCCAAGGTGGCTGGGTTCCAACTGCTGTTGAAGCCAGTGTCCATCCCACCCATTGACATTTCAACTCGACTAGTACACCTACTCATCAGGTTTCTCTTTTTTCCGCACTTATTCATTTTTCAAGGTCAGGATACTAACAAGGCCAGTATTCATTGGCAATACCTAAATGCCCTTAAAGGTAATGGAGTGCTGCTGCCTTGAACTACTGCTGCATTGAACTACTGGTGAAGGTATTCCCACATTGCTGTTAAATTCTGAGATATAGACCCTGCCACAATGAAGAAATTGTGAGATATTTCCGAACTGCAGACCTAATATGTATGGCAGTGATGCTGTGGTTAAGATATTGGATCAGGAACGTAGAGGCCTTTAAACTTTGCAATGACCAGAATTAAAATCCCAGCATTATAGCTGTAGAATTGAAATTCAGTTAATAATCTGAAATTAAAACATAACCAGTTTTACTAATGATCACCCAATGCCCATGGTATTTCTTGATATCATGTGACCTTGTTTAGGGTTCTTGGGGGTATGCTGAACTATCTACTTGAACATGGTTGTGAATACTTCAGACTTTTCTTTGGCACTCTTGGTCCTTTCCATTGTGGTGGATGGGGATGTTTTTGTATTTTCTCTTTATCGATAGTTGATTATTGATTTAATCAACATCACAAATTGTGTTTTAACATACTTCTTACCAGTCAAAGAACGACACCAACTTGCTAGAGTAACTCAGCGGGTCAGGCAACATCTCTGGAGAACATGTGTAGGTGACATTTCAGGTCACCTTCAGTTCTACAAACTGGCAGTTTGAATTACTCCAGCACTTTATGTCTTTTTTTGTAAACCAGCATCTACAGTTCCTTGTATCCACTGTTTACCAGTCAGTTATAGTATCAGATTGTGAAATCTGCATTGAGGGTTAATGTTAGTTTAAAATGTTATCAACAAAAATGTTATTTTGGAGTCACCTTAACTTCAGACTTTTTAACTGTTTTAGAATTATCAATCAACGTTGAATCCAATTTTCATATTTTTCTAAATAGAAAGTAGGTACCTTTTAAAATGTTATGGTTTCAAATACAACTAAATTTTGTTTTTAAGAATTGCTTTTGGACTTCTAGTGACTTACCCCCTTAATGATGACATGATACAGGAGCATGATGGAATACTCTCTACCTTACCGAAAGAAAGAAACTCCAAAAATATGTAATCTGCTCAATATATAGAACATAGCAATCGATCTGATATGCAGTCTATCTGCGCCTTTTGCCGCAACCTCTGTAGGATGTTCAGGCTTCCTCGATTGTATCACAGAAAATCACAACCTCAGCTACCAAGAAGAATGACGCAACAAGCCCAGCATAACACCATCTTTCCAATTCGCAATCAAGCTGGACTTATAAACACACACCATTCACTTGTTCTCACTGCTCATGATCTCAGAAGACTCTACATAAAAGCTGTTTCGGCATACTTCCATTGTTCCCACAATTTTCTCAAGAGCAGGTGGAATTGATAATAAATACTGGCCTACTAGCAATGCCTGAAACCAATGAATGAATGACAAATAATTTCAGAAAAATGCAATATGTTGCATTTAAATCAATCTGATTCTTTGGAAAGGCAGGAGAAGAAGAAATGGCTTGACTTGTTCTCAACTCCCCTCCCCCTGAAACTGGAGTCACTAATTAACATTTAATCTGCATTATTGGCAATCACTTTTCCAAATTTGTGCTGGCATATTGTTACTTGGGTGTTTTAGGTCAGGCAGCACTAATGTCTCAGGATAATGGTATCTTGAGCCCTAGTATTAAAACCAAGATCCAGAAGCACATTTTGAATGTATTACCGAATGGAGAATGGCTTTTAAGTGCATTCAGTATTATTTTCAATTCAATACTACAATGATCTGGAACAAGGCATGACACTAGAGGTGATGTTACTTGAACAGCCAGGGGATTAACACCCGTGTAACATGAATCCAATATTTCAATGGTTTTTCAATAAATTAATTTAAGAACTCATCTGATGCTAAGGGAGAGACAAATTCTTTCTGCTGCAGTAAGAATGATAAACATATAAATTGGGATGTAAGTTACTACAGAAGTGACAGTAGGAAATGGAGATAAAATGTGAGGGGGTTATTGAATTGAGATATATTGGAGAGAATGGACCAAAAGAAGGAACGTCCAATAAAGAACTAATCAAGTCACCAAAGGTTGAAGAATGACCACTTACTAATTTTACTTTGCCTAAATACCCAAAAAGTGTTTTTTGCCCAGCCTTCTGAATTTACTAAATTTCATTTTAATTGTTTTCTTGGGATGTATTAGTTTGTGAATCTAAGAATGGCTGCACCAGAATTCTACACAAGGGTAGCTGAATAAATCCAAATACAGGGGTTCTAACACTTATACCAAAACATATTGTTTTATAGGATGCCTTTAAAACATTCCAAGGTGTTTCATAGAAGTCTTACCGAATAAAATATAGCCCTTTACCCTTCCTTGCCCCTCCTTCCCCCATAAAGACATTTTGGAGCAGATGACCAGATACTTTTGTCAAAGAGGTTTTTTAAAGCATCTCAAACAGAAGGTGGAGATACACATCTAAGTTTTATCATCTCTCAGTCTCTTTAATCATTTTCACAGTAAAATTTAGATGATGCTAATCTAAGATCCATTGGAAGACCCAATTGTTGGGGTTTAGTTTTTATGGTTTTCCTGGAATGAATATCAATTTTAAGCCATTGGTCTTAATAATATTTTCAACTAAATTTAAACTCCAAACTTCAGTTTACATTCAGTAGAAAAATGAAACTGAACCAGATGCATCAGATATCTGAAGTGCTAAAAGGCAACAATCTTTTAAAATTAAACCACCAATATAAAATTGAGAGCTACTCGTTTAAAGTTTGGAAAACTGAAACGAGATCAAAAGAAATATTTTCTCCTCCCAGTGATGGATATCTATGTATAGAATAGAATTGCAGAGAATGCACTGTTGGCAAGGAATGATATGCACTCCCTTGCAAGGGGTGACATAGAATCAGGAGATGTCGAATCAGTATGGATAGAAATGAGGAATTGTAAGGGTAAAAAGACCCTAATGGGAGTCATCTACAGGCCCCCAAACAGTAGCCTCGACATAGGGTGCAAGTTGAATCAGGAGCTAAAATTGGCATGTCGCAAATGTAATGCTATGGTGGTTATGGGAGATTTCAACATGCAGGTAGACTGGGAAAATCAGATTGGTAATGGACCCCAGGAAAGAGAGTTTGTGGAGTGCCTCCGAGATGGATTCTTAGAACAGCTTGTACTGGAGCCTACCAGGGAGAAGGCTATTCTGGATTTAGTGTTGTGTAATGAACCTGATCTGATAGGGGGACTCGAGGTAAAAGAGCCATTAGGAGGCAGTGACCACAATATGATAAGTTTTACTCTACAAATTGAGAGGGAGAAGGGAAAATTGGAAGTGTCAGTATTACAGTATAGCAAAGGGGATTACAGAGGCATGAGGCAGGAGCTGGCTAAAATTGACTGGAAAGAGGCCCTAGCAGGGAAGACGGTGGAACAGCAATGGCAGATATTCCTGGGAATAATGCAGAAGTTGCAGGATCAATTTATCCCAAAGAGGAGGAAAGATTCTAAGAGGCTCCCGTGGCTGACAAGGGAAGTCAAGGACAGCATAAAAATAAAAGAGAAGAAGTATAACATAGCAAAGAAGTGTGGGGAGCCAGAGGATTGGGACTCTTTTAAAGAGCAACAGAAGATAACTAAAAAGGCAATACGGGGAGAAAAGATGAGGTACGAGGGTAAACTAGCCAATAATATAAAGGAGGATAGTAAAAGCTTTTTTAGGTATGTGAAGAGGAAAAAAATAGTCAAGGCAAATGCGGGTCCCTTGAAGACAGAAGCAGGGTAATTTATTATGGGGAACAAGGAAATGGCAGACGAGTTGAACTGGTACTTTGGATCTGTCTTCACTCAGGAGGATACAAACAATCTCCCAGATGTTCTAGTGGCCAGAGATCCTAGGGTGACGGAGGAACTGGAGGAAATCCACATTCGGCAGGAAAAAGTTTTGGGTAGACTGATGGGACTGAAGGCTGATAAATCCCCAGGGCCTGATGGTCTGCATCCCAGGGTACTTAAGGAGGTGGCTCTAGAAATTGTGGACGCATTGGTGATCATTTTCCAATGTTCTATAGATTCAGGGTCAGTTCCTGTAGATTGGAGGGTAGCTAATGTCATCCCACTTTTTAAGAAAGGAGGGAGAGAGAAAACGGGAAATTATAGACCAGTTAGTCTGACATCAGTGGTGGGGAAGATGCTGGAATCAATTATAAAAGACGAAATTGCGGAGCATTTGGATAGCAGTAACAGGATCGTTCCGAGTCAGCATGGATTTACGAAGGGGAAATCATGCTTGACTAATCTACTGGAATTTTTGAGCCTTTTTGACTGGAGTCGATGATGGCCCCCCATTTAAGGTCCTTGGAGATGATGGGTCCAAGGAACTTAAATTACTGCACAGATGTGACTGTGGTGTTGTTGGTGGTGAGAGGGGGAGGGGAGAGGGAGCTCTCCTAAAGTCTACTATCAATTCCACTGTCTTAAGAGCATTGAGCTCCAGGTTGTTACGAAGGCACCAGGACGCCAGCTGTCACTTCCTGTCTGTAAGCAAATTCCTCCCCATCCTGGATCAGTCCAATCTGGGTTGTGTCCGCAAACTTGAGAAGCTTGGCAGAGGAGTCTGTGGAGGTGCAGTCGTTGGAGTAGAGAGAGTAAAGGAGAGGGGAGAGTATGCGGTGCTCCTATGTTGAGGGTCTGTGGGTCTGAGATGTGCTTTCCCAGCCCCACTATTTGGAACCCATAGCGCTGCAGCTGACAGCTCTTTGTTTAACTTTCGACACGCTAAGCCGACAGCACTGTTTAAATCTTTGCGTGCCAAACCGGCAGCGCTATGTCTATTGCTTTGCACACCAAGACTGTAGCGCTGTGCGCATTGATTTGCATGCCAAGTCTGTAGCGCTGTGAATTGCTTTACGTGCCAGTCTGCGGCTGATAGTGCTTTGTTCCCAAAGGCGGGGGGCGCTTCGCTTGGATGCAGTCCTCTGCCATTGGTTATAGTTTGAATTTGGGAGCAGCGCTGTTGGTCAGATATTTCAATGGCTGATTTCTTACCTGTATGAAAGCAGGCGCCAGGACGCCATAAGTTAGTTTATGTACGAGAGGGGTTCACTGACGGACTGAGTAGCGATCAGCGCCGCAGACGGAGGCAGAGAGAGCGAGGTGTGTGCTGCCGTAAACCAGACCCCGCGCAGACCAAGACACGTATTGTTTTTGTTCTCTATTGCCATAAAACTGATTTGTAACTAAACAGACGAGTGAGCCTTTTTCTGGTTTACTGGTCAGATCCTTGAACCTGTTCCACTGTAACATTATGTCAACTTCTTTGTATGCAGCCTGTTTCTTTAAGCAGCAGTGTGATTGGCCCGACTCCCCATTTTAGTGAGGACTAGACTGAGGTGGACCCGTTGGGTCCAAATCTCTCCTGTGGGCCTCTCCTGGGGCAATCCTCCCCCAACTGATGATCCTGCCGGCCCGGCAATCCTCTCCAACTGACAAAGACGTTGCCGGGTGGGGAGAGTCCCTCAGGGTCGTGGGGACAGGGAAGGGGAGAGGGTGCCACTCACCTCGGCCCCATGCCGCCAGTTCTGCATTCAGATCGAGCTGTAGACCCAAAGCCTCTCCTGCATTGGTCTAGCACCTTCCCCTCTCCCCCCCCCCCTCCCCCCCCCCCCCCCCCCCATCCCTGCAGTTTAGAGATACGGTGCAGAAACAAGCCTTTGGCCCACCAGGTCCACGCCAACCAGCGATCTCCGTATACTAGCACCATCCTACACACTCAGGACAATTTTACAGAAAATAATTAACCTACAAACCTGTACGTCTTTGGAATGTGGGATGAAACCGGAGCACCCGGAAAAAAACAACACAGTCACAGGGAGAATGTACACACTCCAAACAGACAGCATCCATAGTCAGGATCGAACCCGGGTCTCTGGCGCTGTAAGGCAGCAATTCTAGTGCTATGCCACCCTAAAGTATATGATGTCAATTGTACAAAGCAGATGGGTTTCTCTGATAATGTAATGTTCTATGTAATGCTAAAGTATTTAATTGAAAATTGAGAAATGCTGTATTTATATATTCCCTTTATTTATAGCTGTTGAAGGTCATGTGATTCATTGGATTGAAAGCAAGGCCTCGTTTGGAGATGAGTATAGTCACCAATCTTACTTGCAAGACCAATTCTGGAGCTATTGGAACAGGTGCCCTGATTATACAACATTTCTCGTACAAACTGTGCTGTTTACATGTTTTTCTTAGTGAAAACACTTTCTTAGCATAACATGCTAATTATGTTTGAAGGTTAAACCTCTAGTTTTATTGAAATCTGCTTTGAAGTTAAATTCACCATATTTTATAAATCCCTGGCTGCAAAGTTGGCAACCATCATACGAAAATGGTGTACAATAATTATTACTGGGATCAAAGTCTTCCAATCCATCTCATGAATTCTGTTAATCCTGAGAAACTGAACCAGGGAATATTTATTTCAGTTCTATATGAACTTGCATATACTTCCAGAAAAGTAGACAGTGGCCCATATTCTGCAGTTGTTGTGACAATGAAAACTATTGATATTATTCACCATCATTATGCGTTGAACCTGACATCTTTGAGATTTCCATGCATGCTTGGTTTAACACAGAAATCACTGTTGCTGTCAGTAATTCAGCCAGTGTTACCATGCATGTGTTCTTAAATTAAACAGAAGAAAGCTTATATATGATTCCATACATGCAGCAATAGAATAGATATAAAATTTGGAAACGGGCAAAGGATCGGTCTGCACAATGCTTTGCATTGGTAAAGGGCAGAATTCCGTATGTGAGAAAAGCCAGTTTACATCAGTTCCAAATATATTACACATGGTGATAGCTACAAGATGAAATTAAATTAACAATCATTTAGTTTTGATTGTAAAAAGCATGAATAACACAATTCACGCCTTTTATCTTGTATTTTAAATTGGCTAAATCTTCTTTACAAAAAGTGTAGTGTTATCAAGGTTAGAGATGAGTGGATTAAGAAGGAAGCTTGGTTCTTTTCCTTCAGCTCATTCTATGTTAGTGTCTTCAAAACAAAGTACCTTCTTGTATAATAACAATGTTTATTAGCCACCAATTATTTTATTTCAATCCAAGATCTATTATCCTTCCGTGTTTGACGTTTAAGATTTTTTGATCTTTCTGGTTTCAATATAATTTAAATCAATATAATTAGTTGGTGTAGCTTTGATCTTGTGGTTAACTCAAATTGAATGGTGGCTCTTGAATGATTATTAAGATGAGTTGCAATAAGAGCCTGGTTTATTCTTGACATGAGTAAAACATGACCACAAGGTTATTTGTGCAGAAGAATTAATCTAAGAATTGAAAATGCTCAAGGAGTGATTGCAGAAGTATTTACTATACCATCAGTAGCTAAATCTAATGACAGGAGATAAATCTGTACAATGCACAATTTGTCTCCTCACCTATTATTTTGTTAAATGTAATTATTGGAGGAGGATAATTTTTGTATTGAATAATTTGTCTTTTGCCTCCTGGCATTAAAACGTGCAGACAGGTGACCATTTATAACAAATTAGTTGACCATAATAAATGCAATCTTGATAACATGCTGGAAATAAAAGCAATCAAATTCTTGTTTCATGGGAGGAGGAAAGATGGAGGCATGAGCATGGCATTGGAGGAAAAGGGGTCTGGTGGTGATCTTAAATGTGAGCTCGGATGATAAAATGAGGCAGATGATTTTTTTTCATCCTTATTTTATGTGCAAGATCTGGTTCTTCGTTGCATGTGTCTGCAAGATATGGCCATGAAGAATAGAAGGCTGCCATGTTATGGAGTATGAAAGAGGGAGTAAAGCACTCTGATTTCTCACACTTTAAGGATGATGAAAGTTACTACTGGGTGACAAACTATTTCACATATTCAATAATTAACAATAAATAAAGCCATTTTCTTTAATGCCTCACTCTTTTCCTCATATAATATTTGCGAGTTTACAGATTTTGTTAAATTGGTGTCCTGGGTAATATTTTTTTAATAGATGTCATAGTGTAAATTTACACAAAGATGCTTTCAGTCCAGAGTTGCATGTATAATTATCCTTGCAGATAAATCTGGGATGGATACGGACTTCTTGTTTATCTTTTTTACATTCCCTGTGACAATATTTTTCACCTTCATTTCCTTTGCAATTTTTTTTCCTGTAGTCCTCAAATCTCTCACTGCATTTTCCAGATTTTGGTTCTGTTGAAAGCAAATATTAAATATTAAAATAATCAATTCATTGCATCACAAAATAAGTGAGACTTTTTAGTTTGCCAAAAGATTTGGTAAGTCTTTTCAAAAGTTTGCCGCTTAGTTATATGCCCTGTCAGTGTTTAAGTACTTAAAGACAATTCAGAATGTTTAGTATAGGAAACATTGCCAAAGTAACAGAATTCCTTTTTTTATTTTGATCATTTTAACAAAGCTCAAATGATTAACGATTCCACCCACCTCATAATTATTTGAACAGATTTTGTTTAATACGATAGGAGTTTGCCCTTAAATAATCAAGATCCCAAAGCATCAAACTGCAGGATGATATCTCTTATCATATCATATCATATATATACAGCCGGAAACAGGCCTTTTCGGCCCTCCAAGTCCGTGCCGCCCAGCGATCCCCGTACATTAACACTATCCTACACCCACTAGGGACAATTTTTACATTTACCCAGCCAATTAACCTACATACCTGTACGTCTTTGGAGTGTGGGAGGAAACCGAAGATCTCGGAGAAAACCCACGCAGGTCACGGGGAGAACGTACAAACTCCTTACAGTGCAGCACCCGTAGTCAGGATCGAACCTGAGTCTCCGGCGCTGCATTCGCTGTAAAGCAGCAACTCTACCGCTGCGCTACCGTACCTTGACAGTTGTCAGTTTTTTATATTGCAACCAATAGAACTGTTTCTTTCCATCGAGCATTTATAATTTTGCTAAGAAGTAGCAAACTCTGTGCCAATTTACCCATGCCGTAATTCACCTAAATGAGACTCTTTTGTTGGTCAATCGAATAAAATTTATTTTCGCTTCTTCCACTGCAGCCACAAAATTTTCTTTTTAGAAATATAAGAAGTATGCTCTTGGTTTGTGGTTTAGTAAAATATATGGCATATTATAAAGTGCTACACAGTTACTGGCTCCTGAATGTCAATACAATTTCAGATATAGAGAACATCAATTTAGTGACATGTTCAAATCTGTTTCAATTTACTGTAGCTCTTTTTGTAGAAAATATGTATTTCAGTTCATTCTGAAGGCACATACCAAGCCTAAAGAATTTGTATTTTGTAGTTAACCTCAAAATAAGGCCGCTGACTATAAAGTTAGCTGCCTTTAAAGATCTAATGATCCCTGTGACATGGACAAGGCCTTTGTTGCCATTAATATATTGGTTAAAGGCAATAGAATTTTAAAAACTTACAGCACAGGAGTCTTCTGCCCATTGTTCCAATGTGCACTAAGCTACTTAAATTTTTTGCTCCAGAACCCCCGTGGATTGTAATTTTTCAAATGCCCATCCAGGATTTTTCTGCTTCCCTTACCCTTTTTAAGGCACTATATTTTAGACCATATTTGTTGAGTGAAATATTTTCTTCAACACTCTTCTGATTCTTCACCAAAGAAAACAAAAAAAACAATGTCTCTATTATTTGCCTTACTCAGGCCTTTTATAATTTTATATACTTCGATGAATTCTTACCTCAGGCTACTTTGTTCCAAAGAAAACAACCCCTGTCTCGATGAGAGACACAAAGTACAGATGTTAGAATCTGATGCAAAACATCAACTGCTGGAAGAACCTGAAATGCCAACTTTGCCTCTACGGTTACAGTACCGCCTGCAGTGTTCTTCCAGCAGTTTATTTATTGTTCAGCATAGATGATGTTCATGCATCCCTGCCAACATCCTTGATAACTCTTCTCTGAATCCTCTCTATTGCCATCACATCCTTCTGATATTTACTAACTGGAATGCCACATTGTACTTTAGCTGTAACTGAGCCAGTGTTTTGTACAATTCATAGCATGACCTGTATTACTCCACCTATCAGCCAATCAAAGCCCCCTCACCTCTATCCACCTATCACTTGCCAGGCTTTATCCTACCCCCATCTTTTCCAGCTGTCTTCCCTGTACTATCTGTCTGAAAAGGAGTCCCATTCCGAAACGTCACCTGCCTATTCCCTCCACGGATGCTGCCTGACCCGCTGAGTTGCTCCAGCACTTTGCATTTTACTCGAACGTGACTTACTTGCCTTTTGTATTCAATGTCTTGGACAACAAAGGCAGTTTGCTCAGATGCCCACTTTACCATACTACCACCTTGACCTAATATGCACTCCAACATCCCTCTATTCCTCTACACTTTACATCCTACCATTTATTGTTAATCTCTTGCAATTTTGCAATTTGGGACTGTACCCTAGTTTAAGGAAGGATTATTCAGAAGTCTGATAACAGAGGGGATGAAGCTGTTTTGATCCTGGTTATATGTGCTTTCAAGCGTTTGTACCTTCTGCCCGATGGGAGCAGGAAAGAAAAGGAATGACTGGGGTGGGTAAGATCATTGATTTATGCTGGCTGCTTTCCCATTGCAGCGTGCAGCGTAGATGGAGTCAATGGTGCATAGTCTGGTCTGTGTGATTGTCTGGGCTACATCTCTGCAATTTCTTGCGGTCTTGGTCAGAGCTGTTCCCAAACTAGGCTGTGATGCAACACAAGTATGTTTCCTACAGTCATCTGTTGAAATTGGTAAGAATCGTTGGAACTCATGCTGAATTTCCTCATTCTCCTGAGGAAGTAGAACCATTCTTCTTCTTCTACTTCTTCTTCTTCTTAAGCCCTTGGCTCCTCTAGGGAGCATAGGCCATTGACAAATGTCCTCCACCTCACTCGGTTGTTGGCAGTTCTTTCAAGATCTCCCCAGTTGAGCCCACTCTCAGACATTTCTGCCTGGACACCTCTTCTCCAGCTGTTCTTGGGGCGACCTCTTTTCCTTTTTCCTTGTGGGTTCCATTTCAGGGCTTGCCGGATGATGTTTGTGGCAGGTTTTCTGAGGGTGTGTCCAATCCAACTTAATTTTCTCTTTCGAATTTGTAAGTCAATGGGATCCTGGCTTGTTCTTTTCCACAGGTCCACATTGCTTACTTTGTCTCTCCTCCGGATGTTTTCTCATCTTCCTTTCCGGAGTAAATAATGGGCTGCCCACTGGCCAATTTGATCTCCCCTGACTGTGTCCATCTTGTTTCTGCCAAGCCCAGGACTGAGAGATTGTAGTGCACCATTTTGTTGGCAGCAGTGGCAGCCTTGCCAGCCTGGAACATGGTTCGGATGTTCCATGTCTCCACAAGGATGGATTTCTTTAGCGTCAGAAGGTGTGACAGCTTCCCAGCGCTCTTGCGGGTTTGGCTGGGAAGCATCATGTTTCCCGTCACTGGGGCACCTTCTTCAACCAAGTATGTAATTTGGTTTTCATTCGTCAATGTTTCTGTAACTCCCACTTTTTTCCAGGCTACATCTCTGCAATTTCTTGCGGTCTTGGTCAGAGCTGTTCCCAAACTAAGCTGTGATGCAACACAAGTATGCTTCCTACAGTCATCTGAAGAAATTGGTAAGAATCGTTGGAGTCATGCTAAATTTCCTCAGTCTCCTGAGGAAGTAGAACCATTGGTATAGGGTTTTTTTTTTGCGGTTGCTCAATGTGCTTGGTCCAGGACAGGTTGTTGGTAAAATTTAACTCTAGGTACTTGAAGCTCTTGACCATCTCCATTTCAGCAATATTGATGTTGATTGGGGGCATGTACTCCACCAAGCTTCCTGAAGTTAATACCTAGTCCCTTTGTCTTACTGACATTGAGGGAGAGGTTATTCAGCAGATATCATGCCCCTGAGCTCTCTCTCTCCTCCTATACTCCATGTTTCATTGTTCAAGACCCATCCCATTGCAGTGGTGTCCTCTGCAAACCTGTAAATGGAATTGGAGCAGATTTTGCTGCACAGTTATGAGGGTATAAGGAGTATAGTAGGTTAGGTAATCCAATATATGGTAAAATTGATAAAGCCTGATAAGAAATGTATTGGGGTGTGTTGATAAGACTTGTGAATTGATTATGTGGTGTTATTTTCTTTTTTTAACTGGAATATAGTTTAATAGTGCCTATCCAGTACAATCATTGGCAGGATTTGATTTGATCAATTTATATAATCTCAACAATTAACGTGAGGTTGGAGTTTGAAATGGGTTTTCTAATCTACCCTGTAGATTTGCATAGAGTTAATTTTTTGTAACATATTGGCTCAATGTAAATACTGAGTGAAAAAACAATGTATGTTAAAGTCGCACCGTTAAACAATTCATTATGACAAATGCAACCCCAATTGTCCTTAATTGCAGTGGATTAATGGATGCCATCAAACTAGTAAATCACAATGAAAGATTATCCTGGACAGCAAAGCAGGAAGTTAAAAAAAGTTTTTTTTCAAAGTGCTAAATATATTGAGGGTTGGGGAGGGTGGGGGGACACACAACTGACGAGTAACTGCAGTGTAAGCAATTATTATTATTTAATCCATTAGGTTTTAAAGGAAATTACCATCTATTTTAATGGCTTTTCTTAGAGCTTGTTATGCAGTAATTATGGTTCATTCCACAAAAATAAAAATAAATCTCTTAAGCAACAAAATATGACATTTTCAAGGTATTGTACAACAAGGATAATTGGTAAATAGTGGATTTCTGTCATTTTACTGGCTTCTTGAGATTAACTGGAAAGGATTGATAACTAAATCTATATTTCCTCTTTGATCCTTTTTGCTATTAATCTGCACGTAGGGGCAATGTTATAGAATAGAACATGGACCAAAAGGACACAGCAAAAGGCCCAGCAGCCTCTGATATCTGTGTCAAACATGAAGCCAAATTAAACTCTTATGCCTATTTTAAAGTTTGTATCGTATGTGCTTCCACCACCATCCCTGTTAGTGGTTTCGTACAACTACTACTCTGTATTTTTAAAAACCTGTCCTCCATATCATCTTTAAACATTCTCCCTCTCACCTGAAAATTATGCCATCTAGTATTTAACATACTGGGAAAAACCTGGGATAAAGGTTCTGACTCTCCATCTGATCCATGCCTCTCATAATTTTATGAATTTCTTGCATGTCTCCCCTAAGCCACTGATGCTTCAAAGGCAACCGCTTTGCCAACCTTTCCTTACAGCTAAAACTCTTTAATACTGGTAAAATTCTGGAAAACTTCTTGTGCACATGATACTACAAATGCAACCACAGTTTCATAAAGTTGCAACATGACTTCTTGACTCTTATACTCAATAACCTAAATGATGAAGACAAGCATACCATAAACCTTATTTACCACGGTATCTACTTGTGTTGCTACTGACAGGTAGTTTTGAACTTGAACCTCAACCTGAACTTGCCTATGTACATCAATTTTGTTAAGGGTCCTGTCCTAATTTATAACAGCTATTTAACCTATCACCATGTCTTTGGGGTGTGTGAGAAAACTGGCGCACCAGGAAGAAACCTTCATGGTCACTGAGAAAATGTGCATTCTCCATAGAACCAGCACCTGAGGTCAAGATCGAACCAGGTCCCTGGAGCAGTTTAGCAACAATACTAACTGATGCACCTCTGTGCAGTTCTAGGAAAGGTGTCTATCTTTCACTATACATATGTATTCGAGCAATTGAAGTCAGTATTTCAATGTATTGATGCTGTATACTGACTATCTTGCTGTCATTACAACTGCAAAATTCAGATCAGTTTTGTTTTTCACTTTAACTTTAAACATTTTAAAGGAGTGAAACTTGCTCTTTTCAAAAAAATATTCAATTTTAATGCTTAGACGTTTTATAAGATTATAAATATAAGAAATAAGATTATTTATGCACTAATGTTAAAATGTTATGCATCTCAAAAACACAGTAAATAGGTTAGAATTACCACTTAATTAACAGAGTACCAAGATACAATTTTTCTCTCCACAAAATCCAAAGTCAGTACCCAATGACTGCAAGCAATTTTCTGATGGAAAATGTACTACTGGAGCGAACTGAATTATGACAACTTTTGATATTTTACTTTAGGTTAACATAGTTGAAAATATGCGGAAAAAAGATTTTTGGAAATATGTCATATATGCATAAATGTGGTAATGTTATAGAAAGTTGGAGTAGCTGTATTTTACATTTGTGCTTTGGAAAATACACTGGGGAAACCTTTAGAAGTTGAGAGTGTCAAGCAGTTTGGAAAACTGCTCATGCATAGCAAGCCTCTGTTGGCTTTATCAGGACTCTGTACACGAAGAAATGAAAGGTCATTCTTCTTCCTGTAGTGCGGATGGTTTGTTGACATATTTTGACACACTGGTGTAATGCTGGCAGGGTCTGACCTTAGAATAACACCAAGGAGCTGTAGGTCAGTCCAAGGCTGCATTATTGGCAGCCAGGGTGAAGAAACCAATCGCAGGACTATTAATTTTCAATCGGAATTGGCGAATGGATGATAAATGTTCAGTCAGTGTTAGAAAGTTGTGTGGACACACACTTCAAGGATGCTTTTTTTTAAGAATGTTTCTGTTGCCTCCAATCAGACAGCAGGAAATAGTTGGATGATATAAACATTTCTAGGCCAAGAGGTTATTCCTATTAGTTGTCATTTGAGTATTAATTTATATTCAAGCCAGTCCTCCATTTCGTAAGACGAAGGATGGGGAAAAGAACGAATTTTAAATGCCCACTCATGAATCAGAGACAGATTTTTTATTTGGTTTTCGGTAATCTATTGGATTGACATGAAATCCAGTTAAAGGATTGTGCATTGTGTTGCTGTGAACTAAAGGGGGTGCCAAGTGTCAAGAGTTTGTATAATTTTCTATACATTTATGAGATGGTTTGAATTTTAATGTGTTCATTTTGCATGGCAGAATGATAAAATAATGAGGCGGGGAAACATCAAACCAAAAACTCTCTGTTTGTTAGATTCCAAACTGGAATAGTGAAAATGTGTGTCTATTACTTGGAGTTTGGTTAACAAAATGTTTTACTACATTGTGTTGAATGCTCAATCCTCTAACCAATGTATATGTTTTAAGTTTTATTATCTTATCTCTTTCCTGATGTGAAGGAAATTTAGTTGCAATATTGTTACATTTACAATTTCTTCTTAAAATCTTGTCTAAACTATTGTGCTTGCTTACCTGGAATGACGTTTGTGTCCACCAAGGTGTGATATTTACTCCCTGCCATCTTAAATTCATGCTGTTTAATACAATGGCAATTTGATCTATTTTGTTTTGTTTTATTTTCCCCCTCTGTAAGTATTTGGCTATGGCCTTAGTGTTTCAATGTAGTCCCGTTAGTGGAATCTGTCACATGGTACAGAGAATGCCTTCAGCTTCTACTGCAAGGCTTCGGCTAAAAATTTTATGTTATTTTTCATTCAGATTAGACAAGCATCTGAGTTTCTGTACGATATGAGCTGACAGCATAGATCCTGTTGAGTTCGCCAAAGGCCTGGTCACAGACACTCTGCTATGTCAAAGAATGTCAACCTCCAAACCTTACAATTCAGACCTATATGTAATTTTTAATTGACATTTACATCTGACATTTTGAATGCATTCTTCATTGTTGAAATCACATTTCTACAGGAACAGTTAAAGACTGTTCCTTGGGGCTTGTTGCACTGCATCATTTCATTTAGACATGATGTCAGGTTAACTTCTGGAAGTAAAAGATGACATGCTCCTTTTCTCTTGATTGGATAGATTATTTTCTCTAATATTTAAAAGTATGGGATGAAATGTGCATAAATAGTCTGACAACATGAAGAGGTGGAATTTTGTGCACCCATCATGTGCAAAAACATAATATAGTGACTTTCGCATCTGGTACTTTGTTTACAAAATATATTTCCTTTGATCTCAACAAGAGTATAATGCACGTCCACTTTTATCACTTAGTGCATGCATCTAAGGAAGAATCTTTGCCCGATGATGTTTGCAAACTGTCGACCATTTATCCAGATCCTGTCAACATTTAAATATGCAAAGCGAGTCGTGAACATGTCTTCCTCTTTTCCCAGCCCAGCTCTAAATGGTGGACACACGCAGGAGTACTCTATTATTTGATTTAAGTTACTTGACATTTTCAATCTCCCTTTGGTCCCTCTCAAATCCATGCCCATTTTTCTCATAGCTCCATGTTTGAATCCACTCAATCGGGTTTTCTCTCTAGCAGCAGGACTGAAAGAGTGCTTTCAGATGGTTGTGGAAGCTCAGTTGTTGAGTACATTGAAGTTGAGATGATAGAATTTTGGACACTAAAGCTGGTAAGGATTGAGCAGAATGGTGAATGAGACATAGGACAGGCTATGTTAAATAACAGTATAGGCTTGTGTTCATGTGGTGTGTTTCTAATTTGGTTCTCCTAATCGTCCATCCAATGTGGCAACATGTAATCTGTCTGCTTTGGACCTTCTCAATCTGTCTACAGTTTTGACAGGGCCGACATCACCATGCACATCCATTGGCCCCTCTCCAATGTCCATCTGTCTGGGTCCACCTTCAACTGATTTCAATCGTGCCAGTTTAGTCTTGGCTCATTGCAACATTGAAAATAGGTGCAGGAGGAGGCCAATCGGCCCTTCGAGCCAGCACCTTCATTCATTGTGATCATGGCTGATCATCCACAATCAGTAACCCATGCCTGCCTTCTCGCCATATCCCTTGATTCCACTAGCCCCTAGAGCTCTATCTAACTCTCTTTTAAATTCATCCAGTAAATTGGCCTCCACTGCCTTCCGTGGCAGAGAATTCCACAAATTCACAACTCTGGGTGAAAAAGTTTTTTCTCACCTCAGTTTTAAATGGCCTCCCCTTTATTCTTAGACTGTGGCCCCTGGTTCTGGACTCCCCCAACATTGGGAACATTTTTCCTGCATCTAGCTTTTCCAGTCCTTTCACAATTTTATACGTCTCTATAAGATCCCTTCTCATCCTTCTAAACTCCAGTGAATACAAGCCCAGTCTTTCCAATCTTTCCTCATATGACAGTCCCGCCATCCCGGGACTTAACCTTGTGAACCTACGCTGCTGTGCCTCAATAGCAAGGATGTCCTTCTTCAAATTAGGAGACTATAACTGCACACAATACTCCTAATGTGGTCTCACCAGGGCCCTATACAACTCAGAAGAACCTCTTTACTCCGATACTCAAATCCTCTTGTTATGAAGAAGTTAGCTTTCTTCACTGCTTGCTGGACCTGCACGCTTCCTTTCAGTGAATGGTGTACAAGGACAACCGGGTCTTGACCCCATTGAGATAATAATCTGCCTCCTTGGTTTTGCCGCCAGTGGATAACCTCACATTTATCTACATTGTACTGCATCTGCCATGCATCTGCCAACTCACTCAACCTGTCCAAGTCACCCTGCAACCTCCTCACATCCTCTACGCAGTTCACACTGCCACCCAGCTTTGTGTCATCTGCAAACTTGCTAGTTTTACTTTTAATTCCATCAACCAAATCATTAATATATATTGTAAATAGTTGCGGCCCCAGCAAGCCTTGCGGCACTCCACTCGCCACTGCCTGCCATTCTGAAAAGGACCCGTTTATTCCTACTCTTTGCTTCCTGTCTGCCAACCAATTCTCTATCCATGTCAATACCCTGCCTCCAATACCATGTGCTCTAATTTTTCCCACCAATCTCTTGTGTGGGACCTTGTCAAACGCTTTCTGAAAGTCCAAATACACTACATCCACTGGCTCTTCTTCATCCATTTTACTCATCACATCCTCAAAAAATTCCAGAAGATTAGTCAAGCAGGATTTCCCCTTCATAAATCCATGCTGACTTGGACCAATCCTTTTACTGCTATCCAAATGTGCTGTTATTACCTCTTTAACAATTGACTCCAGCATCTTCCCATCCACCGATGTCAGGCTAACTGGTCTATAATTCCCTGTTTTCTCTCTCGCTCCTTTCTTGAAAAGTGGGATAACATTAGCTACCCTCCAATCCACAGGAACTAATTCAGAATCTATAGAACACTGGAAAATGATCACCAATGCGTCCACGATTTCTAGACTCACCTCCTTGAGTACCCTGGGATGCAGACCATCAGGCCCTGGGGATTTATCAGCCTTCAGTCCCATCAGTCTACCCAATGCTATTTCTCGCCTAATGCAAATTTCTTTCAGTTCCTCTATCTCCCTAGATCCTCCGTCCTCTGGTACATCTGGGTGATTGTTTGTCTTCCTTAGTGAAGACAGAACCGAAGTACCTGTTCAACTCTTCTGCAATTTCCTTGTTCCCCATAATAATTTCACCTATTTCTGCCTTCAAGGGACCCACATTTGGCTTAACTAATCTTTTTCTCTTAACATACCTAAAGAAGCTTTTACTATCATTCTTTATATTCTTTTTGTATTGCCCTTTTTGTTACCTTCTATTGTCCTTTGAAAGTATCCCAATCCTCTGGCTTCTCACTACTCTTTGCTATGTTATACATCTTTTATTTTAGTTTTATTCCATCCCTAACTTCCCTTGTCAGCCACGGTTGCCTCTTGCTCCCCTTAGAATCTTTCTTCCTCTTTAGAATGAAATATACAATAGACAATAGGTGCAGGAGTAGGCCATTCGGCCCTTTGAGCCAGCACTGCCATTCAATTTGATGATGGCTGATAATTCACAATCAGTACCTGCCTTCTCCCCATACCCCCAGACCCTGCTATCTTTAAGAGCTCTATCTAGCTCTCTCTTGAAAGCATCCAGAGAATTGGCTTCCACTGCCTTCTGAGGCAGAGAATTCCACAGATTTACAACTCTCTGACTGAAAAAGTTTTTACCCATCTCCGTTCTAAATGGCCTACCCCTTATTCTTAAACTGTGGCCCCTGGTTCTGGACTCCCCCAACATTGGGAACATGTTTCCTGCCTCTAACGTGTCCAATCCCTTAATAATCTTATATGTTTTAATAAGATCCCCTCCCATCCTTCTAAATTCCAGGAAATTATCCTGCATCTTCTGCATTATGCCCAGAAATTCCTGCCATTGCTGTTCCACCGTCATTCCTGCGAGGATCCTTTTCCAGTCGACCTTGGCCTGCTCCTCTCTCATGCCTTCATTGTCCCCTTTGTTCAACTGCCACACTGACACTTCTGATTCAACCTTCTCCCTCTCAAATTGCAGATTAAAACTAATCATATTATGGTCACTACCTCCCAGCGGTTCCTTTACCTTGAGTTCCCTTATTAACATTGGACAACACTAAATCCAGAATTGCCTTCTCTCTGGTAGGCTCCAGTACAAGCTGCTCTAAGAATCCATCTCGGAGGCACTATACAAACTCCCTTTCTTGAGATCCAGAACCAACCAGATTTTCCCAGTCTACCTGCATATTGAAATCCCCCATAACCACAGTGGCATTACCTTTGTTAAATGCCAATTTTAACTCCTGCTGCAACTTAGACCCTATATCCAGGCTACTGTTTGAGGGCTTGTAGATAACTCCCAATAGTGTCTTCTTACCTTTACAATTCCTCAATTCTATCCACAGCAACTCTACATCATCAGTCCGTATGTCACCCCTCGCAAGGGACTGAATTTCATCCCTCACCATCAGAGCTACCCCACCTCCTCTGCCCACCTGCCTGTCCTTTCTAGGACGTATAACCCTGAATATTCAGTTCCCAGCCCCGATCCTCCTGCAGCCATGTCTCTGTAATCCTGACAATGTCATATCTACCAATCTCTAACTGAGCCTCAAGCTCATCCACTTTACTTCTTATACTTCGCGCATTCATATATAATACTTTTAATCCATTACTTACCTCACCTTTCACATTGATTCCTATTTCACTTGGCCATACTCTCCTATCCCTTTGTGAGCTTTCTGTCCTGTTAATTCTGGGGGTTTTCTTAACTTTTTCTGTACTTTCTTCGAACCAATTAAGGTCATCCATAAGGATTCCCTTTTTTCCCTTGCACCTCTACCTCTAGATTCTCTCAGGTATCTGTCTTTATCCCTTCCTATTTCTCAGTGATGTGTTAGCTTTCAGCCATGACAATCTCAAACCCAGCTTCAGGTTCTGCATGTATATGTAATGACACCCAACTACAGCTCATCACACCTATGCCCATTCCATCATTTCCATTTGATTTGATGCACTATGTGTCCATGATTTAAAATTATATGACCAAAACTTCCTCCGTCTAAATATTGGGAAGACAAACACTTATCTTGGGCCCACATGCCACAAATTTTGTACAAATTTCATAATGCAGAATACTTGGCATTATTCTTAAATAGTTTTTTCCTTTTAATGTTGTTGCACCATTACGTGGGAAACATGTAATGCAATTGTTTAAAACAAAATAAATCAATAAAAATCGAATGTTTTATTTTGCGTCCATAAGGAAACAATTTTTCACATACAAACACAGATTACAATTTCAAATGCAAAAAAGACATCAATTTAAGAAAATAATTTATATTCTGTTAGCCATGAACAAGGTATAACACTCAATAGAAAATCAACAGTTTCTTTTTTATGGTTGTGTATAAAAAGACATGCAAAGTGCTTTGTGTGACACATATTTTGCCAGTCTTATCCTGCATCAGTATCACATAAAGAAATATGAGGATACACTTCTGCAAACCAAAAGTGCTAAGCTGAAGAATGAAATTAAACTATTCATTTGAATTACAGAGGACCATTTTATTTGTGCTCCTTTTTTTGTACGAGGGAAAAAAATCTATCACCGTCCAAAGTTATGCACACTGAGATGAGCTGATGTGTTTGTTTTTGTGGAAAGCACTTTGGGCTGCATTCAATTGTATGAAAAGTGCTATATAAATAAAGTTATTATTATTATTACTATTGTGTTTTTAATCATTAGTTATTAAATTAGAATCATCGGCAATATTTTCTCTGTTTAAAAAATGCTTCATTTTCTTACTGCTACAATGTTCCTTCCAACATTCATCATTGAAACTATAGTTTGGCAAAATGGTAGCCTCATAATAAAAAGAAATCGGTGGAGTGATGGGTAATGAAGCTTTGCGTGTGAAGGCAGCACAAAAATGCTGTCGGGCCCATTGCATGAATATTATGGCAAGAGAATCAGTGAACTTTCTCAGCCATCAATCTTCTTTGTTTCCTTTTTCACATCCAAATATTTTGATAGATGTTCTGCTAATTGAGTTATCTATCTTTGTAACTATCAGAGTTGCATAAAAATTGTCCTCACATGCAACTGAATTTTAAGTGTATTAATGGACATCCCATGGATTTTTGTGAGATATAATCACCTTGTTTCCTTTATTGCTATTGTATTTTTCCATACAATCAGACAGAGCTCTTTAAAGTGTCCAGTGACTATTCAATTAGCTTCTTTGGCCTGAGATTACTACCATCACCATCTATCATTACCCTTTGATTTTGCCTTGAAAATATCTTCCTTTGTTTTAGGTATTAAATATGCTTTCTTCCAAGAATGAATGCTTCAGATCGTGATATTTACATCTCAATTGTCAAATTATTACTGCATAACTCCTTTGATATGTTGCATTTTTATTCAAATAAAGAACCTGTGAATTCCTCATGGGTTGCACGTCAAAAGATGTCAGGAAAAAGAGATCTGAGGACTGATGCTATGGGGAGATGTTACCTACGCAACAATTTTTTGAATATGTGGCTCTGTGATAAAGAGGTTATCAGTTGCAGAAGCGTCTACGCTGACCTTCCTGCGTCTGTTGCTTGAGTGTCTGCACAGTTTTCATTACTAAGTTTTGATGTTTAGTTAGACCTTATCAAAACTAATGCCTCTGAAGTACTATACTAACAGTAATCACATGATCAAGATCATATTGAATATTATGAAGACTGGCTTGGGTTATGTACTGCAAGCAGTGAATTTGCTGGATGATTTTGAAGGCTATAGTTAGATGTTTAGAGGAGAGAGGGATTTACCAGCACTGTTGTGTTTAGAGCCATTTGAGAATATGAAGTTCTAACCACCTTGAAGCAGTCTGCTGCTGTCCAGAGTTAATCAGCTGCAGAATTTGTAAACTGCACATGTGTCAGAGTTGAAAATGTTAGCAGTCAAATAGAAGCTTGAAAAGGTTATATCTGATAAAAGCCGTCAGCAGTTGACTGAAGTGATTTATGGGAATGTAATGGCACAAAATGCCTCATTTATCACTCGTGTGGGTAGGTTAAGGTTTCTAATGTCGTATGTTATAATCATTGACCACTTGGAATTGTCAAAATGGTTCAGCATTGACCTTCTTACTTCTCACTTGAAATTGTTCTTGTTTGTTAATGTAATTTTCACAGAGATTATATTACTCTGGCAATTTCTGTATGTTTTCATTTAAAACCATTCTCACTAAGAAGTTTTAAATAGTCCATCACTGAATTCAAAGCATCATTGACTATAGTTATTGAAATTTTAAATTAATTCTTATGTTTTTGATTTAATTTAATGCCATTAATGACAAACTCCGAGATGTATTTTTACCATAAGAAATGATTCCGACAATGTTTACCTTGCTATTTTGATTTACGCAAAAAAATTGTAGTGCTTTCCAGATATTTCAAGTATTTATAACTGTGATTTACTGAAGTTATATTGCTTGGAGCGAATGATCTTCATTACATTGGCTGTAGTCAGCTGCATTCAGCCGTTCAAAATACATGTGCTGTGAAAAAATGAATTTTGGGACTTACTGACATATTCAGAATATCTGGTACAAGATCTGAAGCCCCACCGATTTCTAGGGCACAGATTTAAGACACTTATTTTTAAATATATATTTTTCATCAGTTTATTATGCTATTTATCAGTGTTGTAAAAAAAAATCTCAGGACATCAAATGTATTTAAAATCTCTTAAAATGACTTGCAGGTTTCACAGCTGACAAAACTCTGCACCCTTCCTTTCTCCACTCACCTACCTTACTACCACACCTCCAGATTTGTGGGTGTTAAGGTACTTTGGGGAAGGGCCTCCTCTCTATTCCACTGATAGTGCAGACATGTCACAAAAGAGCCGCTGGATCCAGGGGAGTGAAGGGACACCTCCAGTCCAAGTAAGTGCAGGTATTTGAGGACCCCAGCTGGCAATCCAGGCAATGGAATAGTTCTGTTCTGCACAGCCTGGCCCTGATTTTACATTAAAACTAGTGGTGGCACTAAATAAAGAAGAAAGTCAAAAACACTGCAGCAAAATTAATGAAAAGTCAGCTTATCCAAAACTACCAAAAAATATTGTGCCCCTGACGTTCAGTGAATCCATCTGTCATTATTATGAAATTAGGTTTTTCCATTTAATTTCATGTGACAATGTACAATACAAGTGAATACCTGTAATCAAATGGAAAATAATATTCAGTGAATTTCTATGTATAGAGATTGACTTCCGGACAATATAAAAGTATGATTTCTAGCTTTTTTATTTCAAAACTGTTTCTGTGGGGATATATTTTCTACACATAGTATTTTCTTTAAACCCATAATTGGTGAAGTTGCTGCCATAGCCTAGAACTACATACACCGATGAGCCAAAACATTATGTCATCATAGTCTATGCAGCCCCATACACAGCAGGGTGCGATACACTGTGTATTGTGACACATTCCTCCTGTGACCACCATTAAAATTTTCTGTGACTTATGCCACAGTAGACCTGTCGATTCGGACCAGACGGGATAGCCTTTGTTGCCCTAGTGCATCGATGAGCCTTGGGCAACCAACACTCTGTTGCCCGTTTGTTCCTCCTCGGATCACTGTTGGTAGGTAGTCACCACTACTGACCGGGAGCACCCCACAAGCCTTGCCGTTTCAGAGATGCTCTGTCCCAGTCGTCTGGCCATTACAATTTGGCCCTTGTCAAAGTCGCTCAGGTCTTTATCATAACATATCATATCATATATATACAGCGCAGAAACAGGCCTTTTCGGCCCACCAAGTCCGCGCCGCCCAGCGATCCCCGCACATTAACACTTTAACACATTAACACTTTACTCCTAACCATTTCTTCTGCATCCAACACATCAACTTCAAGAACTGACTGTTCACTTGCTACCCTTGACAGATGCCATTGTATCAAGAGAATCAATGTTATTCGCTTCACCTGTCAGTGGTCATAATGTTTTGGCTCATTGGTGTATATCCATAACCTATGTGGTGAGAATCAAATTAGGATGATTTCCATACTTAAGTAATTCAAATGCACCACAAAATTTGTATAGATTTCTAATAACAACCAAAACATAGATTGGAATAAGTAGACACAAGAAAGTGCAGATGCTAGTTTACAAAAGATCGGAATAACTTGGTAAAAAACTATTTACAGTTATGAAGTACCTAATTACATGGTGTAAAAAGAACTTAAGTAACTTAAACAAAATGCCTGCAAATGCAAGAAGTTAAGTAAGTTTTAATGTTAATTCCTCAAGTAGGGGAACAATCTTTTAAGTATCCAAATAAAAGTTAGGCAAAGAAAATCTTGTAATTTAATGCATTACAGAAGTTAAGTATGAACTTATGGTTACATTAAAATCATTATAGATTACATCAATTGCTCTACATGAGGACTGTTGTAACAGAATGATTTGTTGTAAACAGAAAGTGCGTTAGTAGTTTTCCTGCTGCTTTTTAAGCAAACTCGAGATCTTTGCCAATGCCTAATTGGCTCTGCAATGATCACACAAAAAAATAAATCTTAATGTGGTAATCATACAGATTTTTCCTATCTCAGCCTAAATAAAATTCTCTCTTTAATTAATTGAAGAATGCTGCAATCCAAAATATTTCATCACATCATCTCACGGTCCAATGGATGTTGTTACACCTCCAAACAATCTACTTTATCATTTCAAAATGTCACCTATACTGTTGATTTCACGTCAGATAGTGGATACCAACTTAACATAATTTATCTACTATGGCATTCCATTCTTATTTTTATATAATGTCCAATTTATTTATATTTCATCCAATCAAAAAAACTAGGGAAGCCTACCCAAATTAATCCATTCCATTTCCTTATTCACACATTTTTGTGTTGATACCTCAAATCCATGTCTATCTTGTCTACAACTCCCCATTAGTTTTCTTTGCCTGCTCACAGCACTACAATGGCACTAACCAACTAATTCATTATCTCTCCCATCTGTCTGCATGATTTGTTGTTTCATTCTTTAACAATGGCACTTCATTGCTTTCCACTTCAGAGATATAGCATTAGAACGAACAAACTCCATACAGACAGCACCCATAATCAGTATCGAACCCATGTCTGGCACTGTAAGGCAGCAACTCTACCGCTGTGCCATTGTGTGGCCGTTGCTGTCCAGTTCAATGTGATTACTGCCCTTGGTTGTACCCTTACCAAGCCAATCGTAACCAGAACGCTGTCAAGAAGACCTCTGTTCCTGCTTCTCCATTGTTCTTCCAGAGTGCCCTGGTATGTTTCATTGGGCTTGTGGCGCGTTGAGAGAGGCCCGAAATAAAGGCAAGGAGCCGGGTATTTTTCTGGTCTCCAATCCTGAGCCGGGTATTTTTCTGGTCTCCTTAACCTGGTCTACATCCTGTATTTGAGCAATGTAATCTTGAGCATGGGATCAACTTTATTGTGCATGTTGAGTAAGATTTAGTTCTTTTTCACCACAATCCTTCTGGGCCCTCCCTCTGTTTTTCTCATTTTTTCTCTGGCTTAAAATGAAATGGTCCTTCACGGAGAAGTGGCAGTTTATTGCAGTTAATCTCTGAGATAACTAATGTCATCATTTAGAAATACTATGCCAAGGACTGGCAGATGAAATTTAACTCAGACAAGTGCGAGATGTTACATTTTGGCAAGTTAAACCAGGGCAGCCTTTACACAGAAAAAGGTAGAGCCCTGGAGTGTTTTGCAGAACAGAGACACCTTGGGGTATTGGTACATAGTTTGCTGAAAGTAGTGACACAAGGTGGTGAAAAAGGTGTTTTCGGTCTGACCATTGAGTACGGGAGTTGGGACACAATGTTGCAACGGTACGTGAGTGGTGAGACCACTCCTGCTCTCCTTGACATGATCTGAGGTTAATGTAGAATGTTTAACTCTAATGGCTCCATGACTCCACAGATTCCATTGATCTTGACATTATCAGAGATTCATATAGACTGTTTCAATCTTAACATCCCCAAGCTGATCTTCCATTCCCAAATACTTTCCATGGCCTGTGTTTTCTGCCAGCTAACTGTAAACCCTCCTGCATCTGTCTCCTCACCCCATTATATCTGCTGCTTAAGCACTCATTTCCAATTTCTACAGTGCAATTCTCTTACAGCTGACATCTCTTCTCTATTTTGTGCAAGTATAAACTCATCGAAAATTCTGCATCCTCAGGCCATTCCAAAAGAGAACAATGTGTTTAGAATGTACTGAAAAAATTATATTCATGAGTTGTGCCACAATGGAATAGTTTTCAAATGACTGCACATGTAACTTTCTTGAAAATTCGCGCTTGTTGCCATTTTTGCCAAATTGGCCTTAACCAAGATTTAGGTGAAGCATGAAGATCAATGAAAAAGTTGTTAGAATAAAAAGTTGCTCTGACTGCTGGTAGCATGAAGGAACATGACATATTGCAGAAAGATTCGGCTTGGGAAATATCACCTGGGATGAGCTTTGGATGATGAAAAATCAGCATTTATACTCCACATATAAATAAATGATTGTGCAAATTGTAGCAGTCAAGGCTTGCCACGAACACAAGGCATCTGACAGTAAATACTTTATCTTACATCCTCAAATGAAAGGATATTTCTGATTCCATCTCCGAATGTTGCCTTTCCCCTGAAGCAGTTCCCAGCATCTCTTTTTCTTCCATGTAGAACAAGAGGTCAGAGGCTGCCATTTTACGGACGTGGTATCCCTTAACCGCTTAGAGACAACGGATCTAGAGGCATAGAATTACACAGCACAAAAACGGGCCCTTGGGCCCAATTCGTCCATGCCACTAGTCCCATTTGCCTGCATTTGGCCCATATCACTCCAAGGCTTTCCTATCCTTGTACCTGTCCAAGTATTTCCTCTCCAGCTTGTAAGAACATTTGTAAGACTTTATTTCATTTGATTTCATAAAACAATTCAGGACCACAAAGCACCCTAAAGTATCCTGTTGCTACTTCTTTTGAAGTGTAATCTCTACAATGTTGGAAGCATGGCAGCTAATTGTATTCTGCCAAATTATATATAAATTATACATAAACTATACATAATTTGCACAAAAAATTCTAAAATAAAAACTGTGCAAAAGAACGACATTAGTGCAAAAACATAATTAGAAAAACAGCAGGTCCATTGTAGTTTTCCGTTGTCCAGATGGGTTTAAGGTTGTGTAAGTATATAGTCATTGAGGTGAAGATGTCATTAAAATGGAACATTTTAGTCTACAGTAATGTATATATTCCTGTTCATTTGGTGATGATGTCCATATACTTTAGCCTGTAGTGGTAATTTAAGCCTCATATTTGATGAATGAAATAATTTGTTAGGTGAAATCTGCCCGATCTCTGCATATTGACCAAATATGGAAAATCGTGAAAAAACTAGTTATCACAGCTTCTGCAAGATAAATATTCACAAACCACCCGTCCTACCTTTTGAGTACAAAGCATTTCATCGTGAGGCTGAAATGATTGACTTTAGATTTTATGCATTTTGAATGCAGTTTCTTTGTGAACTCAATCCTTGCAGTGTTATAGATAGTGTATTAAGATAAGATCTACAAAAATGATCTATTTAATAATTGACATACAGCCAATTTATATAGGTTTAACTGTATACTTGGCAAAATCTTTGCTTGAATAATTATCATAATTTAAACTATTTTAATTTTTGAACCTGGTACACTACGCGCTTCTGCTATATATTGTATAGGTTCATGTACTATCAATTTTATTGAAATGAGCAAAATTTGACAAAAGAAAATCACTGTTCTCGTGAAATAGTTATTGCAAAAAATATTTTAAAAGGAACTCTTCTCCCATTTAAATGTTGCAATATTTAATTAGTCTAGCCAAGCCAAATAAAGTGTACAGCCTTTCAGCATACATTCATGTTCTTGATTTGAAATGCAACCAACTGAACTGCATCTAAACTTACACGAGTTCTAACAAGTAATAACAAAAATTGGAAATAAAAATCCTTAATTTTTTTTAGGAATTTCACTTGCTTTTTATGGATTCTTAAGTATGTCGTGTTCAAGAATTGTAATTTTAATGCTGATTTTGAGAAAGTGACTAAAATATCAAAGATATAAATTTTAGTTATTCAAAATAGAAAAACAAAACTAGAACATACTTTAAGGTCTCAATATATTTAAATATAAAACATTAAAAGTTGTTAGGGGTCAATGATTAATATTGTTACGTTTAATTATATCTGTTAATTTAACTTTGGGTTTCTAGATAGGCAAAATAAATTCTTATGTTTTCATTATAGAGACAATTCTCTGCCACCTGCTTTTCATTTTTACACTCCTTAAAATTTTGAGGGGACTGAATGGTATTCTAACACATTTAAAACATTTCTCAAGTTAAACTCCTTAAGTGGTTCATTTTATGTATACACACACACACAGTTAGCTTTGTAGTAAGTGACAGTGAAATGCATTAAAAGCCTTAATTACAGGGCAAGGGGAGAGAGAAAAGTGCAAGTCTCTCAGCAGATGATCATTCAATGGTACACCGAAGGTTAAAAATGAGCATTCATGCGTGATTCAAAGAACTGCCAGGAGTAATATAATGCAATGCTCCATTTTGGGTCTTTGAAGGCTTTACTGTAAAATATATTTAATTAAAGTTTAATCCATGTTCTATTCTGAAGATAAGCCCCGGAATGCCTTTATGTTGAACTTTGTCCAAAATCCCATTAAAGGACTAAAGTCTTGCAGAATAGGTATGGAATCAAGCTGTATACGTACCACAATAGACGTATTTCTTACGATTGCAGTCCGTATGATAGAAATCTGATCTGCAACACCTTTTGTTTTTATTTCTTATAAATAATTCAATAAAAAGTCAAAGATGTGCTTTTTTTCTTTATTGCTTTTAGCTATGGAGCACCTTCAAGTCAGACTAATTGATAGGCAACTGCTTTGGTGTGGTTTGAATGGTATTGCTGTTGGCAAGCTTGTAGACAGCACAGTCTGTTGTTTATAAATAACCCTGACTTATTCTTGTTTTAGAGCCCGATGTCCCTTCCACAACCTTGTCCTTTCCTGTGTAGGTTTGTTAGCACTGTTTGCCTTCACCTCAGTGCACAGCAATCAATTACACTGGCCAGTTGTCGCGGTGAAATACACAAACTGCAAGCTCTTACAAGACAGCCTCTTTTTCTGTAACAAACTCCTCTTATTAAAGGCGGCATGCCGCCAATAAAAAAAAGGACCGCTGAGTCCTTTTAATAAAGATTTTTAGCAACTTTGTTTTTTTAATTGTTAAGCAATTCAATCTTTTTTTAGTGAATTGACTTTGTATCTAATAAAGCACAGGGGATGTTGCTGAATAGCAATGTACCCATTGAGCACGATTAAACAGCATAAACAAAAGAACAGATATTTTACTAGATTCCTTTTTCAACCAATTTTGTTTCATTACCTCGTCAAGGAGTTGTCACATTAAATAAAAGCATGAAAATGTCTTGGTGCTCAAAAGGTTACGCAGCCAACTTTGTTGAAACAAGAGGTCAACTAATTGCAACTTTTGATTAAATCATTCAGTATCGTATTGTAAGTCGCCAACTGCACAAAATGTGGACTTTCATAGTTAACGGTTGTGGACAAGTCTTAATGTACTAATCATTGTAACCTCCTGAATCTGGTTTGTCTGCTTTCCTGTTGGCCTGAATATCAACTTTAACCTCCAACCTTCTCATTCATGTATCACTACAAATAAAACTGCAGAGGTTTGACAAGAGGATATAAAATCACTGTGCCTGAGATCTGCATATGATTTTCTTTAAGTTAAATTTAAAGGTTCTGTTACCTGTTTTAAAATGTATTCATATAATTTTGCTTTTTTTTGGACATATTCTATAATAGAAGTAGATTGGTCTGGTAAATATTCTTGCCGTAGTACTTTGATACACATCTATCCAGATGCTTAATACTTTGTTCACAATCCTATTTAAGTTTGCATTCCCAACAGAATCAGACAGCCACATGTCTGAAAGGTTTTATCACCTATCAAGAAGACTCGTGAATTTACAAGATGGAATACATTTTCATACTTGTATGCTTACTACATATTGTACAGTTGGTTACATGAATACTGCATTCTTGCACAGAAAATCCGAAAAGCTCTGTGAAAAACAGTTTTTGATCAGATCAGTGACCAGGTCTATTAAGTGTTTATAGACAGAGGTAGTGAAGCAGAAACACTGGGTGAAGGACCTCTCATGTAGACTGCCTGACCACTTACAAAGCATGACCTGTGGTCAACATGCAGCAGCAACATGGTACATGCCATCTAGAAGTATGCACCTAACCTCTCCCTGCAGCTGAAAGATGACATGTTGGCAAAGGCCCAGTTGGACCCTAATTAGGCAGGAGGTTTATTTAAAAAGCACCATTACTTTTGTTGTATTACCTGCATATGTTTCTACACTTGCCTCTAGAAGGTTGCAACTGGAAGTGTGTTAATAGTTCTCTTGTCAGACGTTTTGCTTTTGCATCATTATTTCTTTCATGCAATAAAAGTTCAATGAAACCCATGGCTTATGCCCTTACGTTTTAAAAGTGAACAAGTTTTTGAGGTAACCATATGTGCTTATTGGCTGCTAACAAGATTACCCGCCCAAAATGCTAAAAATAATCATCAAATATGGCCAAAATATTATGATATCAAATCAAAAGTTAGGTTTCATTTTGTCTGCTAGCTCTTGTTCTGACAAGCTTGTGGGTCACATTTATCATGGACGAAAAACTGAAATATTAAAAACATATTAAGTTTGGTTCCAAAAATGGGGTAACTACACCAATACATTTGCAAATGAAAACTCAGTAATATTAAATAAGGGTGCATAAATAATTTCTTAGCTATATTTACAGTTTAAAAGCTGATGGTTAAGAATCACACTGGCTGATCATGTCTTAATTTTATGATCATTGTACATTATAATTATAAATACCCTGTAAAACCTTGATTTTTGATTTACAAAGCAGAGCAAAGCAAAGCATTTGGATTATTTGGGTGTAATAGAAATGAAAATGAAGTGGAGAGGAAAGCCTGTATAAAATCTTTCCTGTGAAATTACAAAAATGATTGGTATTGTTGCAACAGTAGTTTGACTGGATGCATCTTTAATGTCTATGAATATTTGTGATGCGTGCACAACACATCCCTCTTTGAGATTAATTGAAGATTTCTTTCAGATATTTAATTTTAACTTTGGATAACTTCATCAAATGAGCTGTTACTAATAACTTTTCCTAACTATCCACTGGCAGTCCACTGTTGGGTCTTTGAGCTTTACTGTGCCTGTACATTACTCTATGGCTTCTGCAATGCTGATGCAGTTCACTATGATCTATATTAGTACTTTATTACCCCTTTTGAAGCAAACCTTTTTTTGCTGAAATATTGACAGTATTCACATTTACATAGATGACAGCCCAGAAACTGAACAATGACTTCTGCAATTGCCAAAGTATTCTGAAAACTGATAAAAGCAGGAATATAGCTTTTGATGGATATGGTGTGCATACATGATTTGTGAAACATCTCCTGCTGTCAGAAGCTTGGAATTCACTGAATATTTTTTGTGTGCTTGGAGAGCCCGAGATTAACATCATAGCCATCTCTTTAGATTTCAGCATTCAAATCTTACATTTAATAGCTTTTCAAAGTTTTTTTCTAAACAGCAATTAGTCTCATTTATTGCAATTTCCAAGTGCCAGAAGTTCCTCATTGAATTGCTGTTTTGTTCATATTTGGCTTTGGCTTTGCTGCATACTCATTAAAGGACCAATTAATGTCACCTTTAGCTGAAGACTATTCATTTTTATTGAGAAAATGACAGTTGCTGCCATGAGTGGTGCAGTGTAATATGCATTAATTGCCCTGTAACACTGGTAATTACAAGTTTTTCAGGGCTCTCGGTTAACTGTCACGTCCAGACTGGAATGCACAAAAATAGATTACTCATTAAAGAAACCTGTCCTGTTTTCCATTCTGTTCCCAGTGTTAGTTTAAAAAAAATAATTCTGGTTCTTGAACAAATAGTTGCCAAGAGCAATTTCCTGTAACAACTTCCCTCAGATGGGTTTTTCAGCCATCACTTCATACTATGGTCAGCAAAGAGACAGGGTGCAATTGGTGCTGGCGATCATGACAAAAAGTCAAATAGCAGCAAATGGAGAAGGCTTTTTTAAAATAAATGCCAACTTCCAAATTTAATTCTGACTATATTTGTTTTTCAGATTTATTGCCAGAAAATATATAATGCTGAGAATATGTATTGATGTAATTATATTATTAATATAGGTTTAAATGGCAATGCATTGTTCA
Source organism: Rhinoraja longicauda (assembly GCF_053455715.1). Lineage (NCBI taxonomy): Eukaryota > Metazoa > Chordata > Chondrichthyes > Rajiformes > Arhynchobatidae > Rhinoraja > Rhinoraja longicauda. The sequence continues at coordinate 23,135,066 of NC_135962.1, read as the reverse complement.
CATTGTTTATCAGGCCTAATAAAAAAAAATACAATGCATTAATGGCTGTTTCGCAACCAGTACTGTTAAAGTGCTCGCTTTTTTTCTTCCCTTGCATTTGAACACAACAAAGAAACACAAGTGGAGAGACCTTATCTTTCTGACATCTGTGAAATTCACCAGCAGCAGTCATAGTTTCTTTTTATCTCCGCATAGCACTGAACTAGCAAATGAAAATCTTTATTTTAACACCTGCTTTAGGCACTCCAATTTTTCTTCCTTTAAATTAATTTTGTCACGGCCTTTCAAATTCTCTCCCACTGATGGGATAATGAAAGTAGAAGGCACAATTTGTGCTGACCAGGTAACAACTGCCAGTGCACAGCTGAGCATAGTTAGAGGAGAAGGAGCATCTTATCAATGATTTAATCATTACTGTAGTCATTAATATAAAAAGACCTTGGTGTATTTATCTGTTTTTATTGGCATGCATTTATCGAATTGTTTATGACAAGAGTAATTGGGGTAATTTTAGACATTGAAATTACCTGTCAGCTGTATGTAACCACATTCCTTTCCCCTCTGACAAATGGTGACAACTGAGGGACCCATAGCATTACTCATGATGGCTTCTCTAGTGGTAATAAGGACAATAGGGGCCTGGATAATTTGACATGGACAGCCTTCACAACAAGAAACCAACTAAATGACTGTCAGTGGGGGGAAAGGAGTTGGAAAACTAATGGAGTCCCCCATGGCGCTCTGACAGGGAGATGAGGCAATTTGAACGGAAAGTGAAAGGCCTTCAGTTTGTCAAGTATTTAGGGCCATCAGACAACAGCTAGAGGCTGGAACCTGACAATATATCTGAACTGTGGTAGCAGTTTCATATAGGTCAGTTACATCATAATGACTGCCCCACATCCAAAGCTTCTACTTTGGTGCCATACTTCACCCCTGACCAGGCACTGTGATCTTGCACTCATGCACAGTTATACACAGCAGGGGTAATGGCGAAGGTTGCAAAGAGCCAGAAGAAGTGATGTGTAACTTTAAAGCATTATTCGGACAAATTTCTGTAATAAATTACTTGATATAATGGTTTAGGAATATTGTCAGAAGACACAGGTTTAATAGAAAGGAATGATTCATGGTAATTACACCATTTCTGAGTGTTAACGGTATTTTATTTGTACTTTAATTAGGAACCTTTGCATGTCTTTCACTGTATACTTAACTGTATAAAATGAACAAATGCGGAAGTATATAATTATGTAAACTGGTCACAAGCAACAATGCATTAACACTTTATTTCATATTATAAGCTAACCATAGAATTTACACTTTCCAATTGCAAATTATTTTTTACGTATGCTTGCTGCAGTCTTCAAAACTGAATTGGGAATCTCATAATATAACATCATGGAAACCTGGCTAATGAAACCAACCCATGTGGAAAGAAATTGACCTAAAACTTTCAATAAAATCAAAATATTTGCAGTACATTCAAGGATTTCCCTGTATCATTATTAAAAGCACTGGATACCCTGGAGTTAGAGCAAAGCAAAACCCAAAACGAGTAAATGGAGAAATAAAAATAGCTGTTAATTCAGATATCAATTATAGACTTTTAAGTTTGATTCATTTTCTAGAATCTCTTTAAATATATTTCCTACTTTGATATGGAGGAAACTATTTCTAATTTAAAAGTCTGGGTTAAAACAAGCAGGTGATTCGATATCTGAAATAAAGTTTAATTCATGATCTTGCACTTAGCACCATTGTTAAAATGCCGTTCCAACATTGTTTTATTTTGTAATTATTTAACATACGGTTTAAGAGCCTTTGAGGTATTGTAATATGTTAAAGACTTTTATACAAATCCAACCGTTGGTTTGTAGTACAAAATTAGAAAAAATGCTATCAATAGAAAGTATATACACCTTACAGTGTTCTGTGTGTTCTGCTATTTCAATTACTCTTTTATAAATAATAACGTGTAAATAGTTAATTATTGCCTCCCAGTAGAGTGACTTTACATGCAATATAGTGAGTCATATTAAGTGTTAATCATCAAAGCTGACTTTTGAACACTGTTGATGGTTTTATTGTATCGTATTTGCAATTAACTAACAAAAAAATTGTGACTGTGATGTCTAATAGGTATTTCAGATTAAATACTGCTTCAGAAACAGGACACGAGATATGCAACTTTCCCACAAAGCAATCAACTAATTTTGTTCTTGTTTCCTTTAACTAATGTGTAGAAATAATTTTGTGTCTGACACTAAAAAATTTCCTTTGAGCAAAATAAAATACCATAAAACCCTGTAATAATTTTTGACGACCTTTTTGACATTTCCATTTTTATATCATTTTGAAGCATTTAAGTTGTAACATCAAACTTACTAATTTATTTCTGATTCAATTTTCCAGATACTGTATATCTCCCAGTTCTAATAAATGACATGTGTCTTTAAAAGACCTACAGCATCTTTTTCTAAAAGGCCTCAATCAGCCATGAAATGGGTAATTGAACATTTGTTTCCACAACAAATTCCTAAAAATACACTGAAATTGCATTTATTTAGCAGCAGCTAAAATGTTAACTGCACACGTGAAATACATCCACAAATGCTGATAATATCTGGCTAACATCTTCCCCCAGTTTGTTGTAATAATATCCTGGAGCATTGCTGAATAACTGATCTGTGCAGTGCCCCTCATTTCTAAATTATGGTTTGAATTAGTTAAAAGCACGTGTTACTGATTTGAGCCAAGAATTTTCATTCTAGTTTACCAGAATGCCAGCCTGGCACGAACAAGGTCTTAGCTAGGTCAATGCTTAGGGTAAACAGCTTTCTAAATCCTGCCCATGTGAAATCTTGTATAGCTTAGGTCAGGTCAGTTGGCTGCTGGCTCGTAGTTTTCTCAGCCAGTGATTGGATTAGCAAAGCATTTATCAACTAAAAAGAGACTAATACTTGACCTGTGTTACTCCATGTTCAACTCTTTCTGAAGTTACATTCCATATTTACTGCTATTTGTTGAATGCTGCATAAGCACTGGTGTTGATTAAACTAAAGGTTGGAAAAGATTTCAAAATAAATTGAAGCCAGATTTGAAAGGAATTAGTCTGGCTAGTGATGTTTCGACCTATCTCAAAAAAAGGAAATGGCAAAGTGTGTATTGGAGACCTACTGCCGTCCTCTAATGGATCAATAATGATAGCTGAAGCTGTTGGTTCTTCTAAATCAGAGTGGAGGAAACCCTCTGATGCCAGCAGCCAGCTAGCCCAGACTAGTCCTGCAGCCTTGTCTTCCAGCACCAGGTAATTTTACAAATTACCTCTGCCAATGATGATGGGTATTTGTTGGTATTGAATATTAGAGATGAGTGATTAGTGGCTGCAGAAGCATTGCAGCCTAAAACTACTCTGTAGTTATGTGGGCAAACATGATAGAGGGATGATATTATGGAAAAATGTTTTTATTTTTGTGACACATCATTTAAACCAGAAGAAGAATGCGATAGTGGAAAAGTGAACTGGCTGTAAGCTGTTTTGGCCACAATGCGAATGGTGACTGGAATCACTCTGAGCAATAATCACTATTATTACCATGTAATGAAAGCCAATTTTTTCAAAAAGATTTGGTTTACATCAGATTTGCTCTCGTGCTCTAAAAAATTTCCTTTTTCTATTTTTTTGTAAAAGAAAGTACATCAATACTTTAGTCTATTCAATCCATTGCTGCATTATTGTGATTTAAAATGTTGGCATGATTACCTCTGTTCTATCATAATTTCAGTAAATACTATTTTCCTTATATTTGAAAAGTTTCACTTTTCCAATACAAGATACAAAATGTAACATATTGTCTATTTAAAATAGAATTTTCTCATTATTTAAAAAAATCAGATTATTTTTCAACTAAAGAATTAAATGTGAACAGCGCTAGGTAAACAATATCTTGATAAATGATAACTGCATATAAACAAATTGCTAAAATTGTTCTGCTGACTGACCTACTGAGTTACTCCAGCACTTTGTATCTTTTGTTTTGTAAGCCAGCATCTGAAGTTCCTTGTTTTTGCATCCTAAAACTCCCTGTACACACATGACTGTGGGGCCAGGTTCAGCTCAAACTCCATCATCAAGTTTGCTGATGACACTGTGGTGGTGGGCCGGATCTCCAACAACGATGAGAAGGCCTACCGGGAGGAGGTGGCTGATCTGGCACTCTGGTGTCAGGACAATAGCCTCCTCTTGAATGTCACTAAAACAAAGGAGCTGATTGTGGACTTCAGAAGGGCTAAACATCCAAGGACGTACACGCCACTCGAGATAAATGGGTCTATTGTGGATAGGGTGAGCAGTTTCAAATACTTGGGAGTCCGCATCGCAGAGGATCTGACGTGGGCAACACACATTGCCGCACTGGTGGGTAAGGCTAAGCAGCGCCTTTACCACCTTAGACAACTGAGGAAATTCAGAGTGTCGCTGAGGATCCTTCATTGCTTCTACTCTGGGGCTGTAGAGAGCATCCTGTCCAGCAACATTACAGTCTGGTTTGGGAACAGCTCTGCCCAGGACAGGATGGCCCTGCAGAGAGTAGTGCGTTCGGCAGAACGCACCATGGGAACTACACTCGTCCCCCTGCAGGACCTATACATCAGGAGGTGCAGATCCAGAGCAAGCAAGATCATGAGGGACCCCTGCCACCCCAGTAACGGACTGTTCCAGCTGCTACGGTCAGGCAAACGTCTCCGCTGTCACGCTGTGAAAACGGAGAGGATGAGACGGAGCTTCTTCCCACAGGCCATCAGGACTGTCAATTTTTATAACCCCAGAGACAAAATTTTTGTCGACACTTTTTGTGCTATGTTTAGTAACTTATTAACTTTATTTATATGCTGTAACTGTAATTCTTTTTGTGCACAACCCGCAGGCATTGCCACTTTCATTTCACTGCACATCGAGTATGTGTATGTGACAAATAAATTTGACTTGACTTGACTTGACTTAAAATTGTGTTGGTACTGAGCATTTGTGAGTATGGCTTCTGAATTGTGTTCCTATTTGTGGAAGTTTTCTTGGCTTCTGTCTCTGTATCTGTTTGTAGGGTTCATTAAATTCTTACCTGAATAGTTTCATAGTGCCATTTTACGATTTAACTTGATATTCGTATCTTCCTGGCTATATTACATCCTAAAAGCAATCTGCATTAAATCATTCGTTAGCTGTAAAGCTCTTTGTTGAAAGAGATGTGATAGCTACCGTATAACCAAAGTCTTTTTTTTAAATTCCACTAATAATCCCACTAATCAATAGATCTCGTTTTAGGGTGATCACTGATTGACGCGGACTCGGTGGGCCGAAGGGCCAGTTTTCATGCTGCATCTCTAAATTAAACTAAACTAATAAGATGAAATTCCTAATTGAGTATTTTTCAAGATTGATGTAGCCATTTCTAAAATAAATTACCATTTCCTACAGTAGCTATCATTGTGAGTTTTGTGAATAAAATTCCCAATTTGTGTGTTTGTGATGATGAACAATTGGATTGCAATGCTCCGGTTACAGAGAAGGAAGATGCTGACTCCCAAGCAGAGTAAGGTGCAAGACATGGAAGAACAGTATTAACCCTGTTGTGCCATGTAACACCAACCACAAATTAGTTAAAGCTGGAGTTAATCATTATTGTACTGAACTACACAGATGTCCATTTATGATATACTAGAAAAGGGTGAACCCGTTGGGCCCAAACCTCTCCTGCATTGGTCTAGCGCCCTCCCCTCCCCCACTCCCCACCTCCCTCCCATTCCCCTCCCCCCTTCCCCTCCCCCCCCATTCACCCACTTCAGCCCCCCTTATCCCCCCTCCCCTCATCCCCCTCAGCCATTCGCCCACTCCATCCCCCCTCAATCCCCCTCATTCCCACACACCCACTCCATCCCCCCTCAAACCCCCTTATTTCCCCTTACCCCCCCCCCGCCATTTGCACCATCGCAAAGTCGAAATGTCGTAAGTCGGGGAGCATCTGTATTAGATCAACGGCCCCTAACTGCGCAGGCGCGGACCTGCTGGGTTTCTATTGTGACGTCAAGCACGGAGGTATTACTGCGCAGGAGCGGCTGACATGCAGGGGAAGTAGAAAAGGGATTTATTAAAGTTTAAAAAGTGATTTTTAAAGTTTAAAAAGTGAATAACCTTTAAAATATAACAACTATTTGAACCGCAGGCCAATGGTGAGTAAGGTGGGCATAAAACTGTTGCGCTATTGTGTGCCGTTTTGGCTGTATTTCGGGTATAAATATATTTATGAACGAACAAATATACAAAGAAACAAGATGAGAGTTTTAGTAATATATAGATAGGTTACAATATGCCCTAAGAAACCTTAGCAGGTTCCATGTACATTATCCATAATTTATTAAATGTGCAATAGAGCTATGGTGTCTCAAACAATAGTTTTTATGCACGCTTAAAATAGTTGGAAAATACCACCTCTACACCCAAATGGAAAATTATGTTAAAATGGAAAAAATGTCGCCTGTCCACAAGTTGCTAAATTGCACAGGGATCAACGAAAGAGATGACCAGATTTCTGTTTCAGTGCAAAAACAAAATGCTGGAAATCTAAAATAGAAATACAATATGCAGAAATGAAAAACAACTAAATGTGATGAAAGGTCCAAACAAAACACTAACTTTGCTTCACTGTAAAGGTACTGTCTGCCTTGCTCTGCATTGTCAGCAATTTCTGCATTTATGACCCATTTTAATGGTGTTGGTATTCTGGCACCCACCAGAGTTATGCGATACCGATATAGCAGATATTACAGACTATTTTCTTGTTGTGGTGCAGATGTTACACTGTAATGTAAAAAATGTACCAGGCAACCCTGTGAGTTTCAAGACAGTGCAGAAACAGGATCCCTGTGATTTCCGAAGGACCACGTGAAACCGACCAAGTGTGTGTTAAGGGAATGTGAGGAAAAAGGAACCAGGTGTGCTTTTTAGGAAATGGAGGATACAGGATCCCAGTGGATTTCAAGGAAGTACTGAAGCCAGGGCCCTGGTGTGCAAAAGGATGAATGGGAATCTGCACACAGGGACCCAGATGTCGTGAACCATCAGGATTTCCAAAAGAGATGGTATGGTAGATTATTGGAATTGTTCTGTCATTGTTGACCTGAACACTGAGGTTTGAGGGAAGTTAACTACTCCCCTGCAAATAATGGAATGAAGTCATTAGCTTAACATTTCTATCTTGTGACTCTTCTGACAGTATTTTAATCCCTGAGTAGTAAATTGTTGAAAGCACTGCTTGTACAAGTTCCATGAGTTTAGTCTGATTCAATGGCAAGATCTCTCTGGCAGAGCCAATGCCAATATTGCCTCCCCCTACACCTCTCCCACCCCCACCACCAATTGCTGGTAATTTTTTATTGATATCCATTACAAAGTGCTACTGCTTTTATTTCTTTACGTGATTCAGGGAAATGTGCTTTTCTGAAAATGTCATGCATGCTGGTTGATTCCTCTCCCCAACTCAAAAGATCTATGGGAGTGATCAGAATTTGATTTTCCCTTTCTTTGCTGATACATGTCTTGAGTGCTAAATGCTGAACCTGGGAACTTACTGTCCTCATAAAATTGAGTGCCACATTTAGCAACTGGATAGGTAGGTTTAGAACTCTGGCAATGCAGATACTTGAAACAAAATCTAGATCCAGAGGGGAGCTGAAGATTTAACCTGAGATTTTCTAAATATTTGTGCAAAATTTCTTGAAGCGCAGTTGATTTAGTACCATCTGGTACAATGGCTGCATCTTTCAGAAAGTTGCCAAATGTCAACAAATCAGGTGTTTCGTATTTTAACATTCAATCACAGTGCTGACATGGTCAGCATCAATCTTTACTATTTTTAATAGTTTGCCCTCTCTGTCCTAAACCCCTGACAGTCTCATATTTATATCTTTTTAGTTTGGAGCACTCATGAGAAAAGTCTGTTTCGACCAATTCTAATCTGTCTTTGTTTAGATATATAAAACACAAATAGAAATGGTTGCTTCTGTTTGTTTGTTCTGAATACATTACTGGTTTCTTTTTATCGAATAAGTACAAAGCTGTTCACCATTCCGTATGTTTTTGCATTTTCAACTAGTTGAAATTGTGAGTTGATAATCAATTAAAAAAATTAAATTAGCTTTTTGCTATGTTTTTCATCCTGGAAGGGGAATGAAAACCAAATTGGACGAGAGCTTTTGAATGTCCACACGGGAAAGGCAGCATCTAAAATTCTCATTGTCGTGTTCTTGTCTCCTGCTCTTACAACAGACTCCCAAGAAATTGTTGATTTTATATGTGAATTGCATTCCTCCACATTTCTGAGCTTTATGGATGGCTTTGTAGTCATCTTGCCTGATCCTTGTGAGGGGGAGGAACTGAAATTCTCCTGCGACTGTTATTTTTGTACTCTTGCCTATTCTGAGAAGAAAATAAAGTGGCACAAAAATATGCGTAAGACTCTGTTTTTTTATGGACGTTGCAGATCTCATTCTCTTCTGACGGTATGTTTAGCGGTTTTCACAAGGCCCCATGTCAAGATTCTGTGCAGGAGGATTGCATTTTTTTTTCGAGGGTCGTTGAATTTTTCTAGTTTCATAAAATAATTAGGGTCCAATGTTATCATGCAGAATGATCCTGTCAATTTTTTTTCATAAAAAAATTCATAATTTGGCTATTCACCACTTGGAGCACCCATTATTTTTATTATTTGGACGTTGGGGCAGCCTGAGTGTTGTAGCTCGCATGTAATGTTTGCGTGAATTGATATGATTATCTGCCACAGTTTCAAAAACTCCAAAGACAAATCCAGGAATGTGAAAACTTATTTTAATCTGCCAAATATATCCCTCTAATTGCATTATTTTCCATAGGATAACTCATTGTCAAAAGTAGAATATGCTCACAATTAGAATGCAACTTCTCTGACCTCTGGGGTTCCCGCTTGCCATTCATTGAGCTTGTGCTTATTCAAATGGCACATCACAATATAGCTCTTGTATATCTTCAAGCCAATCCTGAAGGAAAGAAACTATATCTCCGTATTCTCTTGCCTCAGGTTGTACCTTGGGGACTGACTGTAAGATCATCTAATTCAGCTACCCAATTAATTTTAACTTTTGTTTATTTTATAATTTAAAAAAATCTTTAGTCAGCTTAACTATTGAAAAACTGTCATAGACCTGGATCATTCTCACTCTGTGTCCCATCATCTAACTCTTGTTTAAAATTAGAATGCTTTTTTTAATCATATGAATTCCAGGATCAGATTCTATTGCTGAGGTATACATGATTATAGTGGCAGTACATGGGAAATATTCATGAAGGTAATGGTGCCTGTCACTGCTGAATGCGTTGTGGTCCTACTAGGTGGTCTTACAGATCTGGGATTTGTTATGGGTGTGGCATCCATTTAAGGGCCACATATATTTTGGATGGTAACCTGCATGGTACTCAAGACTATTACTTGAGACTAGATTTACTTGAGCCTTACATTGACCCTTAGATTTATAATAATGTAATCCTTCATTGTGCAGCATTCTTTGAATGTTGAGAAGCTAAGGGTTTTGCAGGAGAAAGGGTTTGCAGGGGCGGCACAGTTGTAAAGCTGCTGCCTTACAACTCCAGAGACACGGGTTCGATCCTGACTACTGGTACTGTCTGTACAGCATGTGTACCTTTTCCCTGTGTCTGCATGGGTTTTCTCCGGGTACTCCAGTTTCCTCCCACATTCCAAAAACGTACAGGTTTGTAGGTTAATTGGCTTCAGTAAAATTGTAAACTGTTCTTAGTGTGTAGGATAGTGCTAGTGTAGGGGGTGATTGTTGGTCAGCACATTGTCGGTGGGCCGAAGAGCCTGTTTCTGCACTGTACCTCAAATCTAAAGTAAAGTCTAACATAGGGGCTCCATTAACATCTAGTGAGCAGGTACAAAACGAATTAAAAAAGCTGATATGCCATTACTTCAAGTGGTTGATGATATCTTGAGAGAAAAGTTGTTTAAAGTATTATAAAGTTCTGGTCAGATCTGACTGAGAGCACTCTTCCCATAAAAAAATTGTTGAGGCTGTTTGAAAAACTTTCTAATCTCCAACTAAGAGATTTTTATTATGTAAGAAATATTGAACAAAGGGAGGTAAATTGGGTTGAATTACCGATCAGCCACAATGGAAATAAATGACAAAAAAAGTCTGTAAGTGCAAAATTTATATTACTACTAATTCACTGAGTTAACAATAATCTCACTTGGTATTCGTTTCAAATTGGAAAGTGTTAATATAAAACAGAATGTCCTACTCATGACAGCATTATTAATTTCAATTAATGTATTTTATAAGAATGAGCTTCATGACATTATAAATATCTTCCAAAACTACTGTTTAATTAACCAGTCCAATATAGTTTTTTAAATACAGTTTACATGTGCTGTTCAACAATACAATCGTTTATAGGGAGTGCAAACATAACACAAGGGACAAAACATGGCCACATTAATGTTTGAAATGAGCATAAAGCCATGCTGAATAATGTGAACCTCTGTTTAACATTGCAATGTATATCCACATAATGCACTGGTGTACTGTGATGTGGTGGTCCCCTCAAGGGAAGCTTTTGACTTTGGGTTCTTTAGGAGATACTTTGTGTTCCCCATAGCAATGTTTTAAAGCTTCTTTAATTCTGGCAATTTGGATGCTAGGGGGCAGTGAAGGCTGCAGCTTGCTCCAGAGACCATGGAGGTAGTTTTCAATGAAGACGGTTTAAAATGCATGATGGAGGAGGGTTCAATGCATTTCGAGAATATTGTAGAGGATATAACTTCCTGAAGTTTTCCTTTCTTGCTTCTTTATATAAACAGGTCTGTATATCCTGTTTGTGAATTTATCTGGCACTTTTAACTGCCTGTGTGGATAGCAGCCAGGTCCCAGATGTCAGGGGAAAAGGTTGTAAACGTGCAAGGCACTCTCCGATTATGTAGATATCATCTTGCAGTGGCCTTGAAATGGCCTTCCAGTTCAAGCCCTAAAAATAAACACCTATTAATCATCTGATGGTAACATTCCTTGACCACTGCTTTGAGTATGGAGACCCCAAATCAGCTTCCTGCAATAGCTGGCCTCATACACCCTGTCACCCAGGATAAGAAACAGTTTGCGTGGCAATTTTTTCCTGTAAAGAGACTGGCTCTAACTGGTTGTTTTCAGCCATCTCTAAATGGCTTTTCACTGATATATGACTCAACGTCTTTGATACTGCACAAATTAAGCTTTGTTCATATTCTTTTGGAGAAAAAATGGCAAGGAACAAGCCTTATGTTATCCAAACTTTGTCTTAAAATTTTGTAACTAATTTAATCTGCTGTGGTACAACGAAGGCAGGAGTGATACTCAGCCTTGAAAATAAAAAAGCTTTTCTGTTGAGGAGGCACACCTTTCTATTTCTCTTAAGTATGCTTTGATTGATTTTTTTTCTCTCCTTTTTCTTGTAAAGGGCACATTTGGCTTGGGTGGTATTTCAATGCCATTTTTCTTGTGTTGACGTTATTGTAATTAGTGATTCTGTGTGTAACCACACAATTGTTTTGCTTTGAAATCTTACTAATGATGATAAAGGCCACTGAAAACTCGGTCATTAAAAAAAAGCTACAAAAATGAATTTTAAGGCATAATGCAGGTGCATGTATGATGTATCTATTCAGTACAACACAGTGTTAATCAGGGAGAGAGATTTATGTGGCTTGCTAGTACATAGAGGCATTCAATATATATTTTTTACTGAACTGTAAACTTGAGAATTATTTGGTGAAGGCTAAAGATTTTCAGAGCATTGGTGAAGAGATGGATTTTTTGGCTTTAGCATGGGGAGTGTTTTACGGACATTCTTTGGTATTAAGGGGCATGAATATCTGGCAGTGTTGTAGTTCTAGAGGAAATTTTGACAGTCATGGTGGTGATGGAAATGCTTTTCACATTGCTGCGACTTTGAGAAAAAAAACCTTGTGGTGGTCTGCCGAGGGAAATGTGTAATGCTGTGGAAGTGTTGTTTCACTGAATGTGTTGTACCTGTACGATAGGCACAATTCTTGAAACAGTTTGCACAGCGAGTTCCTGATCTCAACCACATTATTGGAAAGCTAAGTGATTCAGTCTGGGTGAAAAAATAAGCTGGTCCATTCATGCTTGCTTGCTAGCTAATTATAGAGGTTAGATGATGAAGTAAGTTTTCCAATCTATCCTTTCTGCCGAAGAATACTAGGCAACTTAATGAACACTGTAGAGAAAATAAATAATATCAATGTTTTTAATCAAAGTGCGCCACGCTTATAAAAGAGAGTCCTTAGTATTTCTGTTCATGATCACAACACAGTTGGCTAAATCATGCTGCTTGTTTAGTATCATTGTGTTAAATTGATTCTTAGTGCTTCGTTTACTCACCGGAGAAAGAAATCTAACTTCGGTTTGTTTAAAGACAGTTCCCTTTTGAAGTAGCTTAGAAAGTGATTTTGTTTCATTTTATTTCTTGTTCACGTAACCTGCTCGTATAAGATGTGGCTTGTCGTTGCTTTAGTGTGTCAATTCCCAGATTGGAGCAAGCCATATACAGACCCTCCATCTTTAAAGCATACTGGATCCATGTGAAGACTCCACAAATTATGAACAGACCAAACAAAATTCCATCTTGATTGCACTTCAGCATGTAAATTGACCAGACCTCTCCATTTGAAAGAGGACATAAATAACGCTACTGAAAAGTTCATAGAGTGTGCCACAGATGTAAACGTTTGAGACGCTGTTACATCTTTTATGAAATAATGCTTCATTTAATAACTTACCTACTGATATCAGTAGAGTTGTGCTCAATTTTTTTTAAAGGACATTTCTTTTCTTAGATAGGTATTTTTCAAACTATCTTTTGTTGATAATAACATCAACATGAATATGTATTATTGAGTGCTCATGATATGGGCTTATTGAAGCAAAATAGTGCACAATTCATCTTGTTTGACAAATTTGATTTGGCTAAAGTTGCCACCTATTTTCATTCTATTACATGCTTAAAGATTTGTCTGCAAATTCGCATTGTATTTTGGCACTGAACTTACTGTTCAGTAAGTGATTGAAAAGTACTTATCTGAAAACCCTTCAACTGCTGCAGATGAACTTATTCCTGAAAAACTTGACACAACTTTCCCCACTCTCCAAAATACTCACTCTGTTGTCGGTTGGTTTCGGTCATGCCTCCCCTATTTGGGCCCTTCCAAACACTGGAGAGCTTGGCAGTCTACTACTAGTCCTAGTTCTTTGAAATTACCTGCCAATGTTTATCAGATTGCTTCACTGCTCTTTTTATTCTATCATCCCAAAGGGGACTTACAAGTTTCTGCTGAAAGGTCACCACAAATGCTGCCTGACTTGCTGAGTATTTACAGCATGCTACGTTTTATTTAAGGTCTGAGGTAGGATAAAACATAAGTAAAAGGTGAAGGGTGTGGTTCATAAGATCATAAGTGATAAGAGTAGAATTAGGCCATTTGGCCCTTCGTCTACTCCGCTATTCAATCATGGCTGATCTATCTCTCCCTCCTAACCCCATTCTCCTGCCTTCTCCCCAAAGAAGGTTATGGTGCAACAAGACATGAAAGATGCATCTAGAGATGTAAAGGACAATAGAGTGTAAATGAAATTACTTAACATGTGTTGATTTCAGAAGGCTATTACATGCCTAGTCAAAGGTTAAGGTGCTGCTTGCCAAGCATATATTGAACTTTATTGGAGCAGTACAGGAGCCCATAGACAGAGGCAGAATTCAAGGAAAAGGACTAGAAGCTCAGGGTCTTATATGCGCACTGAATGAATTTGCAAAATGATTATCTAATCAGTATTTGGTTTGCTGAACATGAACATGTTATCCCCAGAATGCCTAATGGAAAGGGCAGGGTCGATGGGATTGGTGGTAGCATCATGCTGAAGTGTTCAAGATTAATCCTTTGAATGGGGTGGCTGGTGGGAAAGAAGATGGGGTGCTTCATTTCATGTGTATTTACCTCTTTGACCAGGCTGCCATGTGAAAATGTATTCAGTGCTCTTGTTGATTCCTTTGTTAGCTTAAAATTTAAGTACATAGCAATCCCTTAAAAAATCCATGCCAACTATCACAGATTAATCATAGTATAAGACGTTAACGATGCTGAAAACTTGAGCAAAAAATCAAAGTGCTGGAGGAATTCAGCAGGTGGAGCAGCAGCTCTAGGTGGGGGGTGGGGAGGAAGGGAATTGTCGATGTTTGGGTCATAAGTCAGGACCAGAAATAGGCCATTCGGCCCAATGAGTCTACTCTGCCATTCTATCCCCCTCAATCCCATTCTCCTGCCTTCTCCATGTAACCCTTGACACCCTTACTAATCAGGAATCTGTCAATCTCCGCCTTAAAATATCCAATGACATGGCCTCCACAACCGTTTGTAGCAATGAATTCTACAGATTCACCACCCTCTGCCTAAATAAATTCCTCTTTAACTCCTTTCTAAAGGTGAGTCCTTTTATTCTGAAGCTATTTCCTCTGGTCCTAGACTCTCCCACTCGTGCATCAGGCCTAGTCATATATTTCTTTGTCAATTCTCCATGGATCCTAAATCCTTTAATATATCCTCTTTCACTACGTTTTGCATGAGTTGGTACCATAATCCCAGTTCAGCAATATCAGCATAATTCCTTTTTCTGAACAAGATCACCACTATTCATGAAGAACATCTGCTTCCACACACAGGTTTTGATTTTAATCCTTATCAGTGTTTTATGAATCCTTGCTTTTTATTTACTTATAAAAGATCTTTGAAAGTTTTGATTTTACTGGGTAATGGTATTGAACATTTCATATTTTCTCTTTGCTTTCCTAAGCTTTCTCTAGTATTAAACTCGCCTTCAGCCTTCGAGAAGGAGTAAGAAGGAGCAGTAATGATGGCGTGGCCCAGGTTCACCAGGGACATATGAATAGAACAGAAAAAATGACTATTTGGTGTATGGAAACGCAGGAAGTGGTTAGATTTTGTAAAACTAGTACAAAGGGTTTTGATAAAGTGCATCGGAAAAGTTTATTTCCTCTAGTT
This sequence comes from Rhinoraja longicauda, assembly GCF_053455715.1. Taxonomy (NCBI): domain Eukaryota; kingdom Metazoa; phylum Chordata; class Chondrichthyes; order Rajiformes; family Arhynchobatidae; genus Rhinoraja; species Rhinoraja longicauda. The sequence goes on along the minus strand of NC_135962.1, from coordinate 23,119,911 downwards.
ATGGGTCATCAATTTAGAGTTGCTGTGAGAGTGACGTGAGAACCTAGAATAAATTTCTTTACCTAAAGAATTTGTCATTAAGAGTGAAAAGGTGGAGAAAAGTAAAGATGAAAGCAATTGATAGTCGGGGTTTGAGGAGGGGTAGTGTTACGGATAATGGAGAGCAGGGCAGTGGAATTATTTTTGACTTGCACTGATGAAATGCTAGCCCAACAAACAAGCTGAATGGCTTCCTTTTCCACTTTTCTTTCCAGTGCAGGTGAATGTAAACATGCTGTTTATTCAGATGCCTTCAAGTTCAGGCTGTTGCAATCTTGGGCAGGCAATATTGAAAGAAGTACTAAATTGCAGCAATCGGAGATATGTCTTTCCACAATACTGACATTAAACCAAAATGACATTTTCTGTTAATTTTAATTCACAACAATATTTATATGACACTCATTAACTCCGAATGTTTGCACCGTGGTGGAACCTCAATCAGCTTGAAATGTTACTGTGAATACAAAACAGATTTTGTACACCAAACATTGAATAATGATTGTTCAGATTATAGATAGAGTTAATAGAATAAATACTTTAAGCCTAGGATGCATAATTTTACTCAGCACCAACCACATACAGACCAAGTAAACAACTTGCCACCATTGAGTCAAATATAGCCAGCTAAATTTTATTCAGAAATGTGTGTACACACAGTTTTTCAACATTAATCATTCAAAAATATTTTTTTTTACTGAATATCAATAGACACAAACAAAAATGCAATTGAAGCATAAAAATCTAAATTAAAATATGGACAGTGTTGCATTCTACATGGCAATGCGGTCATTATAAGAAATTAACTTGCATGTTCATTATGATTCAATACCTGAGGCAAGATATGGGCAGCCAACAGCATTACTGAAAATATGGTAAGGTAAAATATGATAAGGTAAGAAAACTATTGTAGTTAGCCTTGGATGAAATGGAAGGCAATTACTCCGGTGCAGTATTGGCAGCACTGATTTGGACCGCTGTACTAAGTTACAGAATTGTATTGACAAAAATGTTCAATATGAATCATAGGTCACAAAGTATAATTATTCTTTTAATACTTAACTATTTATTTCTATTTACACAAAAAGTTAACATTAAAATTCCCACTGCTGAGATATTGTGTAGTTCTCATTTGCATTTCAGGTGTATAATTGCTAAGAAGGTGAAGTTGTACAAAATTAATCTAAAGGGGATTTATCTGGAACATCTGTGTCACTGAAATCCAAATTAATTTGAGATAGAGGTTAATTATTTTTTCTTGAGCAAAATCAGAAGAGAGATGAAATGAAGAATTGATGCAGCAAAACTGTTTGTACATTGAGTGATATTTCAAACTGAAATAGTGTAGTTCACATTTAATTTTTAAATGCTTAAGTTAAATAGTCTTATATTTGACTGACAAAACCATCTGGGACGTAAATCAAACAATCATTTCCAAAGAATATGTGTTCAAAAGTATTGTTTGGACATCAAACTATTTTAAAATGTGTTGCTGAAAATAAACTTTTAAATGGTTGAGACTGGTTATGCAACTTTTTGAATTGCATTTTGGTTTTTGGTTACTTTTATTAGACTGAGATGTATTAAAAACGTTGCTCTGACATGGCATTCATTATTTGGCATTTTTCCTTAATACTCAAATTTAAGTTATTGCTAATTTGACTTCTAGGGATTTTCTAGGGATTTTGCACAGGCAGAATTATTCTTCTCGTGTGGTAGATTGTGTCTAATGTAGCCAACATTTATACACACATGGTTCAATTGCTCTAAGCAGACAGCCCTTGAGATGGGTAACAATTACTATTGGACACATCATTAGGATGCTAATCCATGTTTACTTACTTGCATTTGGTTAATATGTAGTAAATAATCACTGATACATGCTTTATACAAAATGTTATACCTGACATGCTTACTTTAAAACTTTCAAAGATGTAGTTATTGATTATTATTAATTGATACTTGACCCTTGACTTGGAAAATACATAGATCATTAGTTGATCGTGCCAGTAATTATTTATAATCATGTTTATTTGATATAAGCAGAACTTACTGGAACGATTTATTTTTTTATAAATTGCCATGTGTCATTAATTGCACAATTTTTTAAGAATTCCCATTTCATGAATAGATATTTTCGCTTCAGATTTGCTGTGTTATGCATTTTGCATTTGATCGGGGCTGTATTTTTGCACTGGAAATTTTATACAATACTGGAAGACGACTAGAAGTGTGAAGATTTCAACAGTTACATAGCATTTCTGCCTGATGACCTCTGATTATCAAGGATGTTTTACTAATTTGACCGTTTTTAGTTGAGCATCAGAGAAAGAATTCAACAACTTGTTTGGTTGCTCATTGCTAAAACAACTCTGATTCTGAAGTACAGACCAAGTGGTGACATGTTCTGATTGATAGTGATTGCATCTTTATGAACTCTTACTGAAGGTCCTAACTTCCTGATGGGTCAACTATTCCACAGGGCTACTTCCTGAGATTGCCTAGTGGGCTCAGCATATCCATTTAAAGGCTAAGTCACAGTTCCAAGATTTAGAACATGTTTTTTAACCACCAATCTAGTCAGTTGGTCTTATGTACAGTAACAAAATTGTTAGTTAAGTACAACCCAAGAAGGTTTGAAAATATTGAAATATTTTAATAAAACCCCGATTTTTATATATTCAGACATTTTTATTTATTTTCACTCTTTTCATCCCAAAATATATTTGTGGAGTGTGCAAAAGGTAAAACCCTTTCAATTTGACAATAAGTAAGGTCTCAGTACAGTTTCTTGCTGAAGTTCAAAGTAAATATGCAACCCATTAACTTTTATGTTATTTTCTTACTTCCCCTTTCACATGGAAGCTACAACATTGTCGTACTAGTTTACTGTCTCCACATAAATCCTTTGGTTTCCAGGAAATTCAGTGTGATGACCATGCCATAGCACTACCAAAGGAAAATTCTAAAGTTGCAAAATTACAGGAAACTATCCAAATGGCAATATGACTTCAAAAAAACACTGCTTGACCTATTATATCTTGGCCACTGTTACCTTGCACAGGATGAAACATGGGTGAGATTTAGCTGTTTGTTGATCTTGGCAGAAATAGCTGAGTTATTGAGTATATTCTTTAATTACCCATTTTCATGGAAGATATGAGGCACTTAAACTAATTCATCAGATTTAGTAGCTTCCAATAACGTTGATTAGCCTGAAACATCAAATGGTAGAGTTGTGCCATCTAGCATTCAAATTATTGTCCCAGATAAGACCCCTGATTTTATTTTAAAGACAAGAGAGAAAAGAGATGTATATGCTATTGCTTTAAGTCCATAAATACAGCTTCTTTGCTTTGCAGATTTCAGTCAGACCTGCCATGATATTATTGACCTATTCCTGGTCCTAACTTGTACGTTCTTGTATCAACTGCCCAGATTGTAATCGCAGGTCCACAATCCCGCCGACTAGGAATTGCCCACTTGTCAAGAATCTAACTGCCTTAAAAATATCTAAAGACTTTACTTCTGCCACTCTTCAAGATATGTTTAAAGACTCTGTGCCCTGTGAGAGAAAAAAAATGCAGGACAATGACTCCTGATTCTGGATTGTCCTCAAAAGGAAACATCCTCTCCACATCCGCCTTATCAAGGTCATTCAGGATATGCTGTAAAAAATGTCATTTTCATTCTTCTAAACCCCAGTGGATACAAGCCTAACCTGTTCTATATTCTTCATATGGCATCTTGCCCATTTTGGTTATCCATGGTCAACTTTCTCACGATGACTTTTTCTGTTTCGTATTTCGCCAATCGTCTATTTATGCTGAGAAGTTGCCAAATAAACCATGAGCTTTTATTTTCCGCAGTAACATTTGATGCAGTACCTTATCAATACCTCTTGGAAATCTCAGCACAGTACATGCTTTGTCATAGGACAGCAACTTGCATATGTATATTTTCACTTTGGCAAAGCTTTCACCTTCAATGTGTGGATACTTGTGTGGAAAATGTAAATAAAACAGCCAGGGAAGTTCAATTAATACAGCCAGACTTTCTGAATGCAATTTAACATCTTTTACATCTTATTTTCAGATTTGGACCCGGATTAGTGATCTACTGGTGCGGATTTATTAAGGAGTTGGACTGCCATCGTGAACGTGGAATATTATTAAAAGATTGCTTCCCTGAAGACATTATAACCTTCCACCATACCAGAGCCAGCATTGACAGTGGAAAGAAGAGGTGAATCCGGAAGTAATTTTGTCTTCCTGCAGTGCTAACTACTGGCAACATCTCTCCTGAACTTTAGTTGAACTCCTGCTGCCCTGGGTCACCATAATACCTCTTTAGAAAAACACATTGTGTTTCTGCTTTACTTCAGCAACACACTTCTGTGAGCAGCCAAGAACTGCAGACACATACCTCCCATTATCAGCATCCCAGTCCGTGTCAAGACTTTATAGATAGTTTAATCTTTCTCACATCCGAACTCTTTCCTCCACAGAGAAGAAAAAAATTCTGGCGCTGCAAAAATAATTAATTGAAAGTTTTGTGCGAGGCAGAAGAATGAAATTGTTTATTTTAAAGGTTTGTTTAATTAATTTTTAAAAAGAAATGTTGCTCCATTTTATCTGTTCCGCGGGAGAAAATCTTAACTAGCATATGCTGTTCTGACAAAGATTACCAGGAAGACGGAAGAAAGTGTGTGTTCAAAGCCTCCTTGAAAATAGGCAACATCGCCTCCAACTCTTGGTCATCTCTGGTCCATGACCATTCGACGTAGAGAAGGTGCACTCAGGATGATATTGAGGACCTTGTCCATGTGTCAGGACCTCGAGGAGACCCTATGTAAGTGGCAGAAGAAATATACCACCTCACAAACTACCCACACATCTGCCTCCAGACACCATTTACCCTATCAGGAGAAGAATCTGCCAATAGCCACCACAGAGCCCACAAAAAGTGAAAGCAAGTCATCCTCAATCCCAAAGAATTGTAGAAGAATGGGAAAATTATGATCTATTACATAACCTTAAAAAGGTTTTAAATTCTTTATTCTCATTCAAATTGGCTAATTAAAACTTCAGTTAAGATGAATTTTGGTTTCATTTCAAAGTGATAGATGAAAATGTGATTTGAATGGGTAATGTAAAAAATGAAGGAATTAAACTGCAAACGGAAGATACTTCAAGTGAATTTACCTGTTCAAAGGCAGGAATGTAACTTAGGTTTTCAATTTGAGCAAACTTTCAACTAAGTGCATGACAATGAATATTTGAAATTAACTTTTTTTACGTCAATTTTAATTTCCATATTCAATAAAAGTTTTATTGAGCGATTGTTTGTGATGAGCATGTGCGTGTTAATTATTAATCCTGTATCCATTGGAAAAGCATAATTGCAAAAATTTTAAAATGCCTGAAGAAAGATCAGTATGATACTGGTCTCTTTGGCAGTTTGGCAGAATATTGTACTGTGAGCAGAATGTGCATTATAACGGCAAACCTTCATCCTAATAGCTGAACTGTTAACTTCCTTGTTTATGGACATGGAGAAACCTAATTCTGACTTTAGAAATAATCACTATGGTCAGAGGATTGTTCAATTATTTTTCATGTTTTCTTTATCCGTTTTACTCCACCCAAAGTCAGCACTAAATATTCTATAGCCAAAGTGAAAAATGTGCTCACAAGTTTCCACTGTGCTTCCAGTGCAACAACAATAGGAGCCTCAAAACATTTTTTGGGGGATTTTGCAATCTTCACCTTCCCATCCCTTTACCCTCGTTTTCCTCTCATCCAGAGCAAAACACTTTCCACATTTTTGACCACAAAACTCAACAACTGGAAGAAATTGGACACAGTACTTGCTTCACAATATCAAACATTTGCCATGGTAAAACCGCTCTAGTGCACTGCTTGTAGTCATCTAGTTTAAAGAGACTTTGAGATAAACATCAAAAAATGCTCTGTGCTTTCTGATTTTAATTGGCTTTCTGATTTTAATTTATTCTGAAGTTAGACCCTCTTGACTTTCTTGCCAGCTATTGATTGTAACTGTTCTATTGAACACTGTGAATGCTTTTTATAGACAATGTGTTCGTTTAGATCTAAGTATCACATACTCGTGAGTTTGCTGTCTGCTGTGCCTTTTTGCTGGTCTGTTTTATAAATAGAGCTAAGTGTAAGTCTTGTATACTGCAGTCAACACACTTAAATGTTTGGTACTAACCCAGACTTGTCGTTTGACAAATTATTAGAATTTTATGCGCCAGTGATGTTTATGGAGAAACTGAGAGCTTACTAATAATGCACAAATGTAAAATTGCCCAACCTCAGAGAAGTACACCCTGATTCCTTTGGAAAGACAAGTGTTGTACAATTATAAAAGAGCTTCTCGGAATGCCAGTGAAGTGCCTTTGCCACAGAAAGCTGCATTCATATCATGTCAGTGTTTAGAGGATGTGTTGGGACTGCTAATGGAATAAAACCAAGTGCACTGTTCCGTTTTGCATGGTATGTTGACTTGTCCACTCCAGAGAAATATGTAACAGAAACAAAAATGTGTGTCAATTTATTCAATAGATATGATCTTAGTGTGGATATTCCTTCTGAAACTTAGATCCAATGCATTGAGGGCTTGTATTAAAACTCCTCCAGCCCGTGACTGCCCATTATGAAGGAATAAAACTTCAAAAAGTTGATTCAAAATTGCTACATTTTATCCTCTGTTTCTGTATAACTGTAACTTGCCTTTTTTTTTGGTAAAAGTCACTTTTCGTCCACAATAAATAATTTTAATTTTGCTTGTGAATTTGCCTTGAAAGCGTTTAACGTAAATGGATAACAAAAAGCCAACTATTATGTCTTTAGATGTTGGAATACTTCAAGCCTAGAATTCACAAAGATTTAACTCATTCAAGTATATAGTTACCATTTTCAGCTTAAAGCTATGAGGATATGAACTTCAAATAATCTATTCCTAATTCTGTAATCTTTTAAACAGTAATTGTAAATTGTAGTGAATTATTACATTTTAAGAAAAAAAGTTCAGTTTGGTCTCTGCCTTTCCTCTTATTGGTTAAATGTGGCTTCTATATAAACAGCAACTCGGGTCATCTGTTTCGGCAATTGATCATTAAACCTTACTTAACACTGTAATGAATCATCTCAGTTTGTTTACTTTTTCTTAACTTGAGTCTGATTACTCCCATTCCCTTTTCTTCTGAAGGCCTTGATTATGGTTTCATGGAAGCCAGCGCCTTCCAGTACCAGACCCAAGTGTGTGCTATTCCTCTTTGAGCCTCAACAATGTATTGCAGTCAATTGTGCCACTGTTATAGCCAAACCCAATCTTGACCTCACAGCAGGAGGTCGCTAGAATAGTGCCCATCAGTCAATACCAAGACTGATTAGTCTCTATCCATTGTTCCTTCCGAATGAGGAATGATCTATCACCAGGTAGTTCTCAGCCTATGCTGCTTATCAAATGTGGTTATAGCACAGAAAAAAGCTACACACCCAGTGAGTGCCAACACCTTCCAATGCATCCCATTCAATTTCATTTGCAGCTCTTTCCTTGTGAATATTTTCTGCATTTTTTTGTCACAAAGGCCTATCCAGTTCCCCATTGAAAGTCCTGCTTGATTCTCTTCCCAGCATTCCTGCCAACAGTGTATTCCTGATCCTAACCACCCATGTAAAAAAGTTTTACATTCCCATTCTCTATCTTATCGTTTCTCTTAATATCCTGAAAACATTGATTAAATTAGTCCGTAATCTTCTGCATTTCCAGAGTTGTAACTGTAGTTTGTGGTATCAGTCCTTGCACTTTAGCCCTTGTCAGCAAGGCAACATTCCTATATGTCTGTATTGCTCTCCAGATCTGGTATATCCTTCGTAGGAGGGCTGCTCAAAACTGAACACAATACTCTGGCAGTAGTCTAACCAGAGCTTTGTTCAGCTGTAACTTAAAGTGCACCTTCTGGAAATTAAGTTTTAGACTGTAAAATTTAAAGTCTAGTTTTGTGCATGAAGATGCCAGAACTTCATTGGCTATTTTAGTTATCTTCCATGCCCGTCGAAGATAGTTTAATGAGTTATGCTTGTGGATCTTGTAGCTAAAGGGATGGAACAGTGGCACAGCAGTAGAGTTGCTGCCTTACAGAGCCAGAGATCCGGGTTTGATCCTGACTACGGGTACTGTCTATACGGAGTTTGTACGTTCTCCCCATGATGGCGTGGATTTTCTCCAGGTGCTCCGTTTTGTTCCCACACTCCAAAGACGTACTGGTTTGTAGGTTAATTGGCTTTTGTAAAAATTGTAAATTGTTAGTCTGTAGGATAGTGCTAGTGTGCAGGGGTGATTGCTGGTCGGCGCAGGCTCGGTGGGCCGTAGGGCCTGTTTTCGCGCTGTACTAAACTTTCTTTCCACTCTACTTGTGTTTTTAAAAGGGTAAAGTAAACATAAGAATATCGGAAAATAGGAGCAGAATTAGGCCACTAGGCCCTTCAAGCCTGCCCTGCCAATCAATGTGCCACAGCTGATCTATGCTGGCCTCAACTGCTGTACAGATATCCATAAACGTCAATTTCTCCATCTTTCCAGAAATAAATTTAGTACGTCTTTCCAATAAATATGCTTTAACATTCCTAGTGCATGAGTCAAGGTTGCTGTCACCATTAGTTTCAAGCTTCCCTTCACTTCTGCTTTTCACTATACAGAAAGTACTTTGTTCTGCCTTCTAGGTCCACAAGGTGAATGGCATTACATTTTTCTTCATTGAAATCTATTTGCCAAATATCTGTCCCTTCACCTTATCCTTAGCAATTTCATAGTTCCATGTATACTACTTTAAAAACCTACTATTCAAAAAATTAATAGCTATTACCAGTGGTACTAAGATTAATGGTTTGAGAACGGTGGCAATAGACAAAATAATTCAATGTAGTATTGGAAATCTGAAAGCTTGCATATGTTATTAATTAACTTCCCTCAATATCTCATCATTATCATTACTCACTCTGGATTGATTTTGTTTTTTTGTGAGGAATATCTGAGTTGTAAAGAGGAGTATATTTTTTCTAAGAACAAAGTCAATATTAGCATTTTAACCACCTTCTTAAAAGTGAAGGGTTCTATCTTGGAAATAATTCATGTTGATTAATTTCAGATTCTATTGAACACCTACAATGTAAAATGAGACTGAATTTGTCACAAATTGTTTATGCTTAAAGAAGGATGATTGAATTGAATGCAAGTTCATTGGACTGGGTTTTGCTGCCAAAATAACTGGTCAATGTGCACACCTTTAATGAGTATAGTTTCATTTATTATTACATCTACCAAGAAACAGTGAAAAGCTTGTTTTGTGTGTCAAATTATACTATACATGAGTACAATCATAAGCAAGTAAAAAAAGTGAAACAATTATAGGTAGAGCCTCTTCTGGAACAGCATGCAAAGAGGCACCCTGTTCTGGTGCCATCTTGCTAATTTCAAGTGTCTAAAGATCATGGCCTACAGAGATGTGTAATTTCTTATTTTCTCACTTTAAGGCCTGGTGTCCTGGCAGCACTGGATCGATAGTGTAAGGGTTGGTCTGGCCCAGCACAACGCTGTTGGTTCCTTTTACCGCTGCTCCCTGCATCTACTCGCTGCCCAGTTGCTGTGGGACGTCCATTGGCCACCTCCACCAACACCACGATCCGTGTCCATTGCAAACGCGCAGTCCATGGCCTTCAGCAGCCACCTCAATGCTTCCGTGCACCGAGATCACCACATCCCACTAACGTTGCTCATACATTCTACAACCTTACAATCCTCTGTGCCAAAACAAATTTCTCACACTCTGTCCTACTTTTAACAACAACAAACCATGCCTCTCCATCTCTGCCCCTCTCTATCTCTACCATCGAACAGTTGCTCCCAGTCTCCTTTATTCTTTGGTCTCTTTTTGCCTATTGCTAAGTTTCTGACGAATACTTAGTCAAAGACACAATATAACCACAAATATCTGCATTTAATATTGAGATCGGGCAGATAACCATCACCAAAGAGTTATTCATGAATCTCACTTGAATCTGATCACTACTTTTTCAAATTACTAGGTATTTTTCAGCTGTGTTAATGGACACCCTTAAAAAGGAGGCATCAGTCTTGCACAAATTCTCATTCTCAATCTAAGTAAGTGGAATGTAATTCTCATGTTATTAGGATTTGGTCGATTTCAGGCTAGTTCTGCTTCAGGAAAGATTGCAGAAAAATACGCCTGGTGCTTCTCTCTGATTATTAATCTCAAGGTAATGTTCACTAAGGATTTTAAACATTAAAATCAAATGTTTAAATGTAGAAACAAGGAACTGCAGAAGCTGGTTTTCAAAACAAAGATACAGAGCTGGAGTAACAGCTGGTCAGGCAACATCCCTGGAGTACATGGACAAGTGACATTTTGGTCAGGACCCTCCTTCAGACAAATCAAATCTTTGGTTCCTCTAATATTTTAACTTCCCTATCCTTTTGCTAATATAATTTTGCAAATATCAAATTCTAACTTGGAATCCGTTATCTTTAGTTTCACCTGTTTCTTGAATTGTATTTGATTTAAAGGTTGCACTCCTGCAAGGTTAATCATTTTCCCGCTTTGCTTTTTTTCCTTTGATCCATCAAGGAATATATTGATTTAATATGTCTTTTGTTACATTGAATTTTGTAAATATCAGTTGTACATATATTTTGTAATGTTTTTGGAGGATGTCCATTTATACTAATTGATTTGATTCTTGAATAATCCTGTGATCAGCTACAATACACCCACCAGAGGTTGTACAATGACAAAAAGGCAGCATATATAGTAAGACTCCAAATTCAAAGTGATCAGTATTGTGTACAGATTCAGATTTCCAGAATTATCAAGATCCATTTTGTCATTAATACCCGATATCTCCTTGATATATATTACTTGATGCCGAAAAAATGAAACTTGATATCTTCAAAGCCAGCTTCATATAGTACCTTATATAATTCAAACCCGACTAAAGTTATTTAGGCTATGTAACTCCAGAACAGTTTACCGACCTCTAGAAGTAACCAGAAAGTATCTCAGGCTACAATGTTTGTTAAATTTCAGCAGGATATTCAAGTATAAGTTTAGGGTAGCACAGTTTACAGCACCAGAGACGATCCAGACTTGGGTGCTGTCTGTACAGAGTTTGTACGTTCTCCCTGTGACTGCATGGGTTTTCTCCAGGTGCTCTGGTTTCCTCCCACATTCCAAGGATGAACAGGTTTGTGGGTTAATTGGCTTTGGTAAAATTGGAAATTGTCCCTAGTGTGTAGGATTGTGTACAGGGTTATCATGGACGGCACAGACTCGATGGGCCGAAGGGCCCATTTCTACATTGTATCTCTAAAGTCTATAATTGCAATGGTTTGGATCTTGTGGTTGGATCTCTGCTATTCATTCTTATTACAGCTGGCCATAATTTTGCTCAGCCACCTAAAGCCATGACAAACCTGATGGAGCATGGTGCCATCTACAAGAGAAATGGGCCTGTTTGAACAGAGAAAGTCAATTCAGCCAATCAAACTGAAATGTCCGTACTAAGATATACGGGATCTAAGCTGCAGAATGTTTTACAATATTTCATTAGAAGTAATATCAGTGCATAAATTGAAACAGAGGGAAATGTTTGTGAACAGTAAGAGTTAAAGTGAACAGAAAAAGTCACATTTTTATAAATCTTTAAAAATTTTAATCTGATGCAAGGATCCTCTAAATTTGTAAATACATATTTGCAGTACCAGAAAAATTGATTATAATGAAGGCTCACCCTATCTTTAAACATTCACTGATATGGGAAGTGACAAACCTGAGATTTTTCTTGTGTTTAATGGTATCTATTGGGTGAACATTTTACATCCTTCATATATTTGAATGTTGAAGCTTTCAGCAATATTTTACAGGGAAGCAGGGTGACCAGAGAATAACCACTGATTCTAGTTGCACTTAATTTGAATCCTGATATTGTTGGCCAATTTCTTCAAATAATGATGAGTGACTGACAATATCGCAATTAGTCATCCAGCAAATCCAGGGCATAATTCCAAAACTAGATGTAATGATCTCATCATGCAACAGTGTGGAATATTGATATGCAACCTAGCCTGTTTTGCTTTGTTAGAAATGGCAGAATACTTTCAAATAACATTTAGAGAAAAGTTTGGCCAAGATATTAATCTTGGTAATACAAGTAATCTTGGTAATACAAGTAATACAAGTAACACAAGTGAAATATATTGAACAAATAAAGGTGCATCATGTATATCTCATAGAGTCATACAGCATGGAATCAGGCCCTTCAACCTAACTTGCCCACGCCGACCAACATGCCCCATCTACAGTAGTCCCACCTGCCTGCTTTGGGCCCATATCCCTCTAAACCTGTCAATGTTTCTTAAACATTGCAATAGTACCTGCCTCAACTACCTCTTCGGGCAGCTTGTTCCATCCACCCACCATCCTTTGTGTAAACGAGTTACCCCTCAGGATCCCATTAAATCTTTCTCCCCTCATTTTAAACCTATGTCCTCTGGTTCTCGATTCCCCTTCTCTGGGCAAAAGACTGTGTGTCTTTACCTGATCTATTCCTCTCAGGATTTTGTACACCTCTATAAGATGACAGATCTTATATAAGATTTGTGTTGACCAACTAAGAGTTGTGGTTGTATCTTCCAAAAAACATCAATAGTTCTCTAAGATTGTTGCTCATATCTGTAGCCAGATAATTGTAGATTCTGTATTTGTATGGTATATTTACATATTCTTCATAGCAACCAAGTCAAAATTTAAGTAGATATTAATACAATGTGCAGAATAATTGCAATTGTATATCGCAACACTTATAACAGCCAGGACTTGAAACTGGCTCTAAAAACTGGCGACTCTGTATACTGTCTCAGTGTACTACCATTATACACTTGTACTCTATCTGAGACATTTATCTAAGATGTATCTAAGTGCATATGTATAGTGATACTTGTACCGATCTGTATAGAAAAAATAATTTCACGGTAAAGGTGGCAATAAAGTATCATTGAATCGATAAGGATTTATAACATCTTAAATTGTAGTTTTTAAGTGCAGTTAAATTGGTTTCATCAAAAGGTGGAATTTAAAGCATAAAATTATCACACCCTGCCCCTGTGGCAGCCAGCCCACTTCACAATGTTAATTGTACTTTTAATTACAACATTATTAAGCATTAGCTAGGGAGAGTAAACTGGGAGCAGCTGTTATTGAGTAAGTCCTCATCTGAGACGAGGGAGTCGCTTAAAAAACCAACTGATCAAAGTTCAGGACCGGCATGTTCCAGTCAGGAATAGGGGCAAGGATGCCAATGTAACCAGACCATGCATAACGAGAAAGGTTGGAAATTTGGTCTAAAAGGAAAAAAAAGCATACATAAGATTTAGGAAGGTGAAATCAGGCAGGGACTTTGAGGAATATAAAGCAAATAGGAAGGAATTCAAGCAGAGAATTAGTAGGACCAAAAGAAGCCATGAAATGTCTGAAGCAAATAGGATTAAAGAGAATCCCAAGGCTGTTTGTGCATATGTTAAAAACAAGAGGATACAACTAGGGAGAGGATAGAACCACTCCAGTTTAAAGGAGGCAATTTATGCTTGGAGTCAGAGGGTGTACTTGATGAGTACTGAATGAGTACTTTCCATCAGTATTCACCAAGGAGAAGGTCAGAGAGGATAGTAGAAATCGTAGAGAGTTGTAGACGCAGCCTAGTCCATCACACAGACCAAGCTCTCCACTATTGACTCCATCCACACTTCAGGCTACCTCAGGAAAGCAGCCATCATAATCAAAGACCTTTCCCATCCCGACCATTCTGTCTCCTCCCTGCCTCCATCGGGCAGAAGATACAAAAACTTGAAAACACATGCCACCAGTCTCAGGAATACCTTCTCTATGTTATCAAACTTCTTAACAGTCCTCCCATAAGCCAGCATACACTCCCAATTTCCCACCCTACCTCATTGCAGACATTGGGTTTTTTCTCAAGAACTATTATACTATTATGTAGAGAAACTATATTCTGCACTCTGATATTTTTCCCCTTGTTCTTCCCATTATACTTGTTTGGCTTGATTGTATCCATGTATCGTATTGGATTTGATTAGATAGCACGCAAACAATAGCTTCTCGCTGTATTTTGGTACACGTGACAATAATAAACCTAACCCGAAACCTCAAGAATGTACGCTGGCGGCACAGCGGTGCAGCAGTAGAGTTGCTGCCTTACAGTGCTTGCAGCACCAGAGACCCGAGTTCGATCCCGATTATGGGTGCTGTCTGTACGGAGTTTGTACGTTCTCCCTGTGACTGTGAGATTTTCTCCAAGATCTTCGGTTTCCCAAGCTCCAAAGACATACAGGCTTGTAGGTTAATTGGCTTGTTATGAGTAAATTGTCCCTAGTCCATGTAGGATAGTGTTAATGTGCAGGGATCACTGGTCGGTACGAACTCGGTGGGCCTAAGGGCCTGTTTCTGCGCTGTATCTCTAAACTAAACAAAAAAAAATAATGTAGATACTCATGACGTGAGATTGTTCACAGCCAAACAAAACGACTATTTCCAGAATTCCAGACTTAGGAGAAGGACAATCAAACTTGTTCTCCCAGAAGGAAGATAAATCGGGAACTTCAATGCAGTATTTATAATGTTGACAGTCATAAGGGGGTAAACAAGTCATAAAATTGAAGTTGTAACAATGGAACTGAGAAACACATGATTGTTAAATTGGTAAGCTCTGGAAAGATCAGAAATTGGAAGAAATTTGTTTACCCAAAAATAAAGTTGTCTCACATCAAAAATGGTTCATGAATTATTTGTTGGGAAAATGAATTGGATATATCACAAGGTGGAAAGGAAATTTACAAGGATAAATGTACGCATATCAAACACACAGTGTACGTAGCCTACAAACCTCGCTTTTTGTCCCTGAGAAGCGTCATCTGTGGAATGCAGTCAGGCAGCTTTTGAATCTGTGCTGTGCTTGGAGCTCAACATTTTTAGGTGCTACATGAACATGACGTTTTATACGTTTTTAAATAAGTTTTAGTTTTCTGCAAATTGTACAGAACGCCTTCAAGAAATTAAAATATATTGGTGAGAATAAACTGTCTCTATGTCAAAATTAAAGCAAGGCCTAAAGAACAGTGAGCAAACGTGGGCAGAGATCCCTGCCGATCAATGTTAACCAATGTTGTGTATTTGCACTTCATTTGAGACATAGAGTCATGCAGCGTGAAACGGGCCCTTTGGCCCAACTTGCCCACACCAACAAACATGTTCCATCTACAACTAGTCCCATCTGCCTGCGTTTAGCCCATATCCATCTGAATCTATCCTATTCTGGAATCTCCTACCAGAAATGGGTGAGAGCTTTATTACAACTTGATGGAATTTGTACCATTTTCTGAGCTGACTATCAAATATATAATGGCATATCAAATGTAAAATATTAGCTCTGCTCAATTAAATTGCCACATAAGTCTTACTTTTTAATCTTTAAGCATGAACAAGGTAGTTGAGGCCAGTTCATTGGCTATATTTAAGAGGGAGCTAGATGTGGCCCTTGTGGCTAAAGGGATCAGGGGGTATGGAGAGAAGGCAGGTACGGGATACTGAGTTGGATGATCAGCCATGATCATATTGAATGGCGTTGCAGGCTCGAAGGGTCGAATGGCCTACTCCTGCACCTATTTTCTATGTTTCTAACGCATAAAATTCACCATTCAAATTTTTTTTTTAAATTATCACCCTATTCCTTTTTGGCCTGTGTTTTGCAATCTGTGATGAAGCAACTCTGCTCTCCGCTGACTTTGAAGGAATCTGCCCACAAATATCTAACCATCACTGAGTCAGACTTTCCAGCCATCAGCTGTTGCCTAATGTCAATCAAGGGGACCGTTGGTGAAGAACAACGCTGATGTCGTCAGGCCGACTGAGCAGCCAATTGAAATACTCTGAGAGACCACAAACATAGAAGTAAAAGGTACATTTCTTCGGTGAATAGTTTAGTTTAGTTTAGTTTAGAGATACAGCGCGGAAACAGGCCCTTCGGCCCACCGAGTCCGCACCGACCAGCGTTCCACGCACATTAACCCAAGCCTACACACACTAAGGACAATTTACACTTATACCAAGTATACAAACCCACTATTTCGTTCCAAACTCCAGCAAGGAAAGCAGCCATGCGTATATATTCGAGTCTTGAAGCAGGAAATAAAATATATTGCATTTTACAATAGTTTGTTTTGGTTTGTTTGTTTATTTAAAGTGACACAGCGCCAGAGGCCCGAGTTCTATCCTGACTATGGGTCCTGCCTGTCCGACTGTGATGGTGTGCGTTTTCTCCGGGTGCTTCGGTTTCCTCCCACACTCCAAAGGCATACAGGATTGTAGGTTAATTGGCTTTGGTAAAATTGTAAATTGTCCCGATTGTGTAGGATAGTGTTCTAGTATGGGGTGATCACTAGTTGGCAGACTCGGTGGGCTGAAGGGCTTGTTTCTGCGCTGGATCTCTAAGGTCCTAAGTTATGCTTTATGTTTCAATCTGAATGGAAACCAATCTCTAGTTCGTGCTAGAGTTCAGTTTTGCCCTCGTGTTTTATGCCTCTAGCTCCAATCTAGGCTGCCACTGGGGACATCAGTAAATCTGCAGTGCACAGATGTATAGAGTAGGTGACTGATGCATTGTTTGCCAGAGGTAGCACTTAACTTTCCCCGTGGACAGCCAACAACAGCATGAGGGGCCACAGCATTTTTCAAGTAGCAAGGTTACCCAAGGTCCAGTGTGTTATTGATGGTACCCAAATGGCCCTGTGTGCTTCAGTGCACAATAATTGTTCATTCATGACTGCAAAGGATTACCCCACTATTAATGAGCCACCATCTGCACAAAAGCATGCAGGTAAACGTCTGCAGCTTAAGCAGCATTTCTCATCCCTTTGTTTTAAGGCAATGTGCAATGCCACCCAGAAAAAGAGAGTGCAAAATTAATTCCCAGGAGATTAATTCTAAGCCCTGCAGCTCAAACTCACGCGTCTCCATAGCAACTATGTCCAGGTAAAATAAGGTACACTCATCCACCAAATTTATCCTCCAATATGCTATAGTGTTTGGTAATAACAGAGACTCAAATGTCTCCCTACAACACAGTATAATACAATAGATGTTGGTGAGGTGAGAAAGTTATGCAACTGGAAGTACCAGACAATGATCAGCAAAGATATGACATGGTATTATTTTATTATTATTTTATTCTAATACATTGAATTAATTGCTACTGAAACAAACTGTCAGGGACTTGTTTGCAGGTACCTGAGGAATCACATTACCACATTCTCGGTATCTATCCATTCACTAAGGAGCAGTGCTCCCAATTCTTCCAAATCCTGAAGAATACGTCTTCACCTACAGTAACATGACATTTACTGAGCTGCTGCAGATGTCAGCCCTTGGCAAAGTCCGACTCCAAAACAAGAAATTTCTGCAGAGACAGTGCTTATGAACTGTCTGTTTAGTTCCTCTTACAGTGGGCATTTCGTCTACCTAAGAGAATCTGCATAATGCGCATAATCAAGGCTATCTTTCCAAAGTCACAAGCTCCAACATTTCTCCATCTGCAGTAATTGAACTGTTCCTGACAACTTCACAGCGAATCACTACAGTGAACATAATGATGGAAGAAGTTATCAATATGTCATTTATTTAACACTTGTTCACCCCCAACCTACTTACTTATACTTCGGTTGGGCTGGCCAAGAGTTTTTAGGTCTTTGGTTAATATTTAGACTTAGAAGCTAGATGCAAAGAAGGGAAAAGAACAGCCCTTGCAATCAAGACAGCTTTCAATTAAGTCCTGCACCAAGAGGTACTAGAAAGATATGAGTCCTTAGATATACATTGGAAAGTCCTTAAATAGCCGACAAAGGAAGATAATTGTCATTGTTGGTGAATCAGAGAAGCATAATATTAGTGTTGCAATGCCATCTTGTTGAAATCTCTTCAGCTATCAGGGTACCCAGAGTAGGGAATCAAGAACCAAAAGGACATAGCTTTAATGTGACAGGGGAAAGATTTATTATGAACCTGAGGGGCAACGTTTTTCACACAAAGAGTGGTGGGTATATGGAACGAGCTGCCCGAGGAGGTAGTTCAGTCAGATACTATAACCCCATTTAAAATACATTTGGACAAGTGCATGGATAGGAAAGGTTTAGAGAGATATGGGCCAAAAACAGGCAAGTATGACTAGTGTGGACAGGGCATCTTGATCAGCAAGGGCAAGTTGGGCCGAATGATCTGTTCCATGCTGTATGACTTTATGAAGCTTTTGGCATCATGGATTTAAGTTTCACTGGACAGCTGGGTGCAGATAAGTGAATAGGTTCAAGAAAAATTAGACATGAGAACAGTAATGAATCGGGGCCATTGATTCTGTACACCCTCCTCACTCGCTCTGATGTGTGTCCTCCTCAAAGTTTAGTTTAGTTTATTCTCACATGTACCAAGGTACAGTGAAAAGCTTTTGTTGTGTGCTAACAAGTCAGCGGAAAGACAATGCAGATTACAATCGAGCCATCCACAGTATACAGATACATGATAAAATGAATAATGTTTGGTACAAGATAAAGTCCAGTAAGGTCTGATTAAAGATAGTCCAATGGTCTCCAATGAGTAGATAGTAGCTCAGGCCAACTTTCTAGGTATTGGTAGGATGGTTCAGTTGCCTGATAACAGCTGGGAAGAGACTGTCCCTGAATCTGGAGGTGTGCGTTGATGATAGTTTGGTTTACGTTTTCTCTCTTTTCGTGGATTGCCTTCTGCGAGTCAATTAGCAAAGGTATGAGTGAATACATGAATAAGTCACACAGTCGACTAAGTGGACAGAACCTGTCAGAGAGGAGACTATTTAAGAATCCAAGGGAAGAGACATGTACAAGGGAGTTTTGTTTTCCAGTGCAACCTTCTCTACAATGGCTAGTCATGAGAAGCACTTAAGGTTCTATCATCCCATAACTACAATATCAATATATGCTTTGTAGATGGCAGATGGTGGAATTCCTTCTAAAAGGCAAGCTACCAAAGAGAAGCATTATTGACACAGAGAAGCTTGACTCCAGTGTGTAAATTAGGCTGACCCTGGAGACTGAGGCAAGGTCAACAAAGTAAAGGTTAGATGAATGCCAATGACAAACTGCCAAAATGTCAAAACTGCCAAAATTCAGACCAAAATTAGGCCTTCACTGACAGAAGGATTGTAAAAAAAATTGAGATTTCCGTTGCACAAATGTTCTATCTGTATATGCATCGTGCATCAGCTAAACCCAGCCTTTAATTATTTAGCACTGTTTCCATACAATGGTAGATTTAATCCAGATAAATAGTAGTATAAATATGAAATTGGTTGCCACCTGCCTAGTTAATGGATTGGAATGAGGAAACAATGGAAAATGGCTCTGTTGAAGTCGTATGTAATTCTCTTTTGGGAAAGAAATATAAAAAGGTGTTAGCAATATTATTAATTGAACACCTTCAGATGACAAGAAAGCCGATTCAAAGGGAGAAGAGCATGCAAACAGGAAGGTGATGAGTGACTATGAAGTGATGACAGTGAGCTGAGCTAGAAAATGGAGAGAAGGAAACATAACCGTACTTCCTGAATACCAACAAGTTCTGCAGTGAGCAGATTAAGTTGCAGTGGGCAAAAAATGTTCTTCACCATGGATCAAGCTGGCTGCTGCGGATTATATTTGTGAAGCTAAAAGGTCACTCGCAGATTGGCAGGTGACCTTGAGGGAGCAGGTAAGGCCTGAGCTGGTTTTTCCACATTCCTGCTCACATTTTCTGTTGCCTTCATGTCGGTACAGGATGGTACTCAAAATGTAGCATTCTTGAGAGACAACTTTAAATGCATAAATTAGAAAAATGAAATGCAATTGTTGGCAAAGAAATGTGCACTCGGGAACGCAGCCTTGCGATATTTGAAACTTGGTAGTTGCAGACGTGGCCTCCTGTAAGAAATGATTTTCACTTTAACTAATATGATTAACTCTCTCGCCACTTTTTTGGTAAAGAATGGAAAAGGCAGATAGTATGGGCACTGTAGTTTTAATGAAAGGTATGCATATGAAGGTATCCGGCCCATTGTTTTTATTTTTGTTTCCCCTGCTTGTTGATTAGGTAAGTTAATTGAACAAGTCACTGACCGCTGTTAACATGGGGGGTGGTAGGTGCAGGAGAATGGGCAGAGTTTAACCAGTTGTTCAAGCAGCTGGGCATTTTTCTTCCAAAAACAGTCAAAAGTTCAAGTCACAGCAAGCCTGTCACTCACTGTCCCTCACTTCGGGAGCTGGCTCTGGTCTGCTTTCTGCCTGATGACCAGATGACTTGTCTCTGGGTCCTTTCTTCTCCACTGGTGACTGGGGATGGGTGCTGCACAAGACTGAGTAAATGGTGGGCTCAAGCTCTGCAGACCCCAGCTCCTTTGCACATGTTTGCAAGAGCACCGTGGAGTAAAGGGTTGCACTCAGTGCTGTAGAGTGCACGCGAGAGAGGAATTTGCACCGTCGGTCTCATTCCCACAAAGTTCCCATTTTGTGGTGGCTGCATTTTGCATAACACAACAGCCCTGGAGAACCCGTGGCTTTTTCCAAATGTCCTACTACCATCTGCAAGTGTGTGGTATTAAAACCGAAGAGTAAATATTTGAGAGTAAAATAATCTTCAAAGTTTTATTTAAATGCTAATTCTTTTTCTTTCATCCTTAGGAACATTATTTGGCAAACATTTGCACAATGCATCAGACATTTCCAAACGTCTGCAAGTCGAAAGGCAGGTCGAAAGTAGCATAGGTAGATGGAATATCACTGAGTAAACTTGGATCATTGAAAAGGTGGAAATAAATTATTGAGATTTGTGTCATTTACTATGACACTATCCTGGTAAATGCTTTAATGTACTTCTGTGCTTATTTCCAACTCCATTACTCGATTCGTTTATGAAATAGTCATTTAAGATTAATAACTATGGTATCAAAATTGAACGAGCTATGTTCAGTGCTACTTTTCATGAAGGGTGAACTATCCCCTGCCACTAACTGTTATTACACAACTATATATTGCTGTCAGCTGCAGTCTTCAAAGCTTAAAAAAGTTCCTGACACCAGCTATTGCTTTTCAGCACCAATGCATCCAGCTGCTAACTAGATCTCCTCATTGCTAAATGTCTCTTCCCTGTAAAACTTCCTCTAGCATCCATTTTCAGCGGATTAATATCTCCTGTCATTGTTACTGAGCGCTGATACTTAATATTGCTACCTGAGACATTTTGCTTTAAAACATTCTTTTCAGCATTAAATCAAATGTTGCTATTTAAACATTTGATTTAAGGCATAACGCATCATTATTTTGTCTCAAAAATATAGGGAGTTATTTACATAGTTAATAAAGTTGTTTTTTTGTCAATTAAATAATCTGATCTCTCATTCTGTTACTGTCTTGGACAGATAAAAGACCAACAAGGCTCCCAACATTTTTTTAAATTTCTTAAATTTCTGTGCCTAGATTATGTGTTTCATTCAACCCTTAAATTGCTTACTTAAATTTCTCAAGCAGAACAATCAGAATTGTGGAATTAAATTACATAAAACTGTTAATATAGTTACTATGGATCACATTTTCCACTGAAAGATTTTTTGATTGTGGGAATATCTTTTTCACTAACACTGGATGCAACTTTTAATGAAATGTTATTTGTAATTGATTAATATCAATGTCAGAAATAACTTACAACATAACTAATACAAGCAATGATTATTTGCAATAGTATTCCCAGTATCACAGTAATATTTTGAACATTACCTGATCTCCCCACCCAAAAAAAAACTATTTGTCCAATAATGTAAGTGCATCTCACTATTGCATTACCGGATCTGCAAAATCATTGATTCTTATAATTTTCTGAGTTTTGATTCTTATTTTTTGATTTAGATTGTTTGGTCTGGGCTCCCTCAAACTAGAAGCGTACTGATATGATCATGTTGGATCACTTGTGACAAAGTTGGATTTTGAGCATGGTTGAGAATGTTAAATTGAATTTAGTGGAACGTTAATATTTTTCGTCGTACTCGACATCGTATAATTACCGGGGCTGAGGGAGGTAATTCTGCACTTCCTCGGCCATTCAAAGGATAAAACATGCTGCATCAAACCTGTTTAAAACCACAGCAATCTATGTATTTGCTGCAACCTGGTTTACTTCGCGAATACTGCGTTACAAACTAGTATGTGAACGTTAACAAAATAATTTACCAGACATACTAAATGAGCACGAGTCGTGTTGTGACCCATCCACTTTTAACCAGCGAGGGTATTGTTAACTGGTCAGGATAGTCGCAGAGAAGTGCCCAGACTAATATTTCAACTCAAAATACCGATAATGTCCTAATTATTTGCTGAGTATTTTAAGACTACTTGATGACTGATTTTGCCTGTACATTGGGAAAATGATTGTCATCCTCTTTTTAATCGGTAATATGAATGTACTTTAAACATTTGAATCCATTATTAAGATTGCATGCAAATAAATCTTGAAGGGATTTTTCTAATCGTGGTTTAGAAATGGGATCAGCCTCGACTGGGTATTTTATTATTGAAACCAAACGCAATGTTTCGTGCGATTTGTTGATTCATGTTCACGGCAGTGTTGTTGGGATTTTCACTTAGCAAATAAAAGGGTTTTAATACAAAATAAAGTGAAACTGCGCTCCCATCCTTTCAAAGACGTCCCCTCTAGACTGCGTACCGCACCAAGCATTACTCGGCTAGATATGCATTTTATTGATAAACTATATGTGGACTAATTGCACAGGTAAACACGCCATCCCCGGAGACTCGACGGCATTATGGTTCGCTGATGTTCCAGAATATTAACTTTCAGTACGATGCCAAGGGCTGCTTTCAGGTACAATGTCAGTAACTTTTGCACCGAAACAAACCGGTCGTGCGATTTGCAACCAACAACCCCCCCGAAGCCGAAGCTTGCAAAGGATCGGAGGATTTGCATTTGATTGTAAGCAGAGTCGCGGTCGCACCTTGCGAGTTTGTTTAGAAATATAAAACCGCAATTACAGTGGGAGGAAAACCAAATAATCAAAACTATTTAAGTGCATTACTGAAACAAAAGTGGTGCATTTGCAAAACCTGCATCTACATTTGAACAAACTTATGCATGCATTGTCTGATCTATTTGTACGTGCATATTCCACCCCGTGTGTGTGTGTGTGTGTGTGTGCACGCACGTGATTGAGAAGTAAAGCTGCCGCGATCACTAGCAATCGGGAGCGCGGCGATTGCTCTCACTCCCCCGGCCCATGTGCTGGGCTGCGGGTCAGTTTCACGGCTCGGCTCGGCTCGGCTCGGCGGTGCAGGCCCCGGCAGCAGGGGGCGCTCGGAGGCCGCTGCCGCTGCCGCTGCCGCCGCTCGCTCTGCCCCGCTGCCCACTGCCTCCCTGTCTGACTCCCGAGCAAAGCCAAGATTGTTACTTACAGTTATCATGAGATCTTTATGCAATTAATACCCGCATTAGCCACCAACTACCCGCGGGATATTTATAACCTTTTTTCCCCCTGCATTGAGGGATAAAAAAAAATGAATGCTTGGTAGGAAATAACAAGCATTTGAAACGATAAATTATCAACATTTTTGCGCCTGTTAGTTCCGCTGGTTCGAACACGATTTATTTGCAGTGCCCTGCGACTCCTGGAGCTATAGACTGTGTTTATTTTCACGGAGTTGGTCAAATGGTGACAACCTTTTAAGCCAACATAACACCCAAGATTAGTGATGAGAAACTAATGAGGAAAGAGAGTGTCTTCATGCAAACCTCGCGCCCGGGGCTTCTAATTAAACCTTAGATTGGAAATAGCCAAGATTCCTCAGCCGAAAGCTGCAGGCTCAACTTTATCTCAAGTTTTAGACGATGCTCCGTTTTATTTTATTTTGCAAGAAATATTTCCACCAGCAAAGCAAAAAGGGGAAAAACTACGGCGTGTTTTGCTGAGCGGGCGGTTCGATCCGTCGCTCTTGCCTTGAGCAAGTGTGATTTACTAATTAGAATATTTACATCATTAAGTCGAGGAGAGCGATGAAAAATATCCGTCACTCATTCTTCTCCAAGGTAGACGCACTGGAGAGTGTGGAACGGTCTCTAATTCAAAAAAGCAGTCGGGCAGAAAAGGCTATGAACATTATCCAGCTAGTTATTAATCAGTACTTCTAATAGCCCGACGCTTTGCTTATTCCAGCAGACTTTAATATTTATTTGTAATATTGATTGTGAGTATCCTTCACACGAAGCGGCATACATTTTTGATTGGCCGTGTGCGAGTTTATAAATCAAATTGCTAATGGGAAAATGATCCGCGTTTTTAACTTTATTTGCATTTCTTTGCAAAAAAACATATTTTCAACTCTCGGTTAAAAGACCGCAGTCGGATACTTGTGAGGAGCGTGTATGTTTATTGAGTCAATGCAACGGAAGCCTTTTGATGATATTCGTTTCCCTGCATTTCTTGGCTATGTTTGTTAAAACACCAAGTCTCCTCGGAGTCAGAAATGTTACCTGCAAAGATAGAAAATACTGCAAATAATAACCGGGATTTTATCATCACCACCACCCCCGCCCCCTCCCTCCGGCCTTGGTCATCAAAAGCAAATAAGAGTTGGCATTTACGCACTAGGGATAATTATGCAAAATATTTCGGAGCTTTCTGTGGGGAATAATCTGTTGACGCTTTAAAAATATATATAACTTGTTCCGAATAAGAACGGAGGTACAGTAATCTGATTTATGCCGCCAGGAAATCCACATTTACCGATGAAGCTATGATTGCAGTTTAAGGAATACGGGACTCTTTCAACATTCCTACCATTTGCCTCTTATCTTTACCCTAACGGTTTCAATTACGATGGCGCAGTACATTACAAACGCCGACATCCCGAATCATATTGTTTACATCCACATTGCAAGGTAATGTATTGCAAAATGTCTTCATATATAATCCGTTATAAAGCTTATCCAGCCTTCTTAAACGGATAAAGGAGATAAAAACGTGATTCAAGTCAGATCTGTTCCCCGCAAGACTCAATTGAATGGCTTACATGATAGAGGTTGTCCTTTGCACTGGTTTCAATATTTCTAGTGCGTTTCCCTGTGTTGTAACACGCATACCTCTTTCCCTGTAAAGGTGTGACTCCTGAACAGAGACAAATACAGATTGACGTCACTTATATTTATGTATTTGACCGATACACACTCCTATCTGTTTCAATGTGTATCGTTTCCATTACTTCGTAATGAATCGTACTGTGGTACCCGAAATGTAACGATATACAATGTTCCTATAGTTGCACACCAGGAGAGAATCCACGGTGTTCATGGTAAAATGATGAGTCCAATTTGTGGGGAAGTGAGGTGTGGACTGATTTTGAAACCGATATATAATGTGTAGGCTGAAGAAAGAATGAGCTGGAAGCGAAGCAAAACCTGGTCTTAAAGACATTCTGACATTTCCGGGAACAATCAAAAGAAGCTTCGTTGCACAGCGGAAAAAATACCAATAAGTCTACAAGGTTCAGCTTGGGTAAACAGGAATCATAATTTACCATACCGACGCAAATATAAAGATTTTAAAGCACATCAGTGGCGAAGCTGAAATTTGGATTTGACACAAACATAGCAAACCTCAGTTTCCCCATTGCCAATTCTTGCCTCTGACGGCTTGTGACTGAATATAATTCGTTGTTAAATGTGACCGCACAACAGACGCAAAACTTATTTTAAAAGGGCGAAAGGTAGTCATTTTTTGCTACATGACATCGATTTCGCTTAAGGGAAGCGACATTGAATGGTAATAATATGGACACAGTGTCCACCAAATGTGCGACAAATATCCAGCGCAAATTTGTTCAGTCGGATTTTATTCACAGACAGCAACACGGTCCAAAAACATAGTATCAATCCGGTATTTGTCTGCGCTGGCGCTTTGGACCGGCAATCTAATTAGGATGTATTTTCAAGTGTAACTTGTCACAAAGTCAAACTTGTCGATTAGTATCAATAATTTTGAAAAAGAAAGATTCGCATTCGTTCTCAACTGGTAAATATTTTATGGAAATTTATCAAAGTACCCCCGAGGCCGAAAAAGAAACCTTCCTTAAAATAATTAAAGAACACGCACACTTAGAGAGTGGTTGGAATCAAAGCTGACATTTTAAAGCAAAACAAAATGTATTTCAGGCAATCGTGTATATGTACAGCGATGGTCACACAAGTGCAGTCGGAGCATTTATTTGCATTGATTCAGTCGGACTGTGAGATAATAGTAAGTATCCTCAGAGAAAGCGTTCACAGGTAATTTGTCATAACTTCCGTGAGAGGCGGTAACACAATCCGAATTGATTATTTTTCTCCAGTTCATATTGGTTATCTGCGGACTTTTTCAGACGTCGGAATAGTAACCTTCTTGGATTTCTGAAACTGAGGCTGAATCCAAATGTGAATCGAGTTTGTAAAGAGATTTTTTTTTTGCTTATCTTTTGAAAAGAGTAAAGAAGTTTTTTTTGTTGGAGGCGTTCGCCGATTATCCCATGCCTGGCTCCCGTTTTCATTGATCATTCCATATGAGATAATGCAATTATAAACATCAATAGGAGGTTGCTGCGGGAATCATTATCTGGTGACAGTGATAAATGATCTCCAGAAATAGCGGCGTTTTCTCTGACCCACTCTGGGCTCTAGGGGTTGGGATACAAGGAGTCTCCATAGTAACATGTTTACAGCTAAAATGGTTGGTTAAAAATTCCAAAATGCAGAAAAGTCTTTATACGGGCTATTCAAATTTACAACAGCTTTTTATTCTGCTTTGCTGGTTTTAAAACATTCTTAAATGTAAACGAGTCTGTAACAAAATAAATTAAACGCTATTGCTTGGTCATTTATTTCAGTATAATTTATTTGGGTCTGGCTCTGGCAATCAATTCTTAAGAAATGTGATGACTTTTCTTGTTTTTTTTTAATGTGAAAAAAACATAGTTTTGCATTTGCGGTTGTCAATTATGTAAATGGTATTTTTGTTGGACTTGGCTTTTTTATAGATTTCCTCCCTTAAATTACTTTAGTGGAACTGCTTGTTTCATTTTAATCAATTTCCCCAAGAATACATTCAGCCGTGGAGTCGATACCAAATCTTTATCAAACTTTCCGCTTTCTCAAATCCGACCAGACAATCGAGAGAACTGCTTCGTTTCCGTCAGCACAAAACCCCGTGCTCTGACTTGTTTTATTGTCCCTGGACAAATATATATATCAACTTTGCTTTTGCAAAAGTGAAATCTTCAGTGACCCACGTGCACGTACTGACAAACAAATAAACCTCTGATAAAAAGATTGCACTCTGCTTCTTTGTTTAAAAATCCGATGATAACAATATACAAGAAGCAGGAATAATACACACAGGGAGATGCACCAGAATGCCCTAATACCGGATTTATTCGGTACCCATGTGGTTTTAAAGTTAAGAGCATCTGGATCTCGGGACCTTTTCAAAATTGAGCGACAATGCAGTTGCTCATTTTGCATCATTCATTGAAATTTGTAACCCAGCCAATATGTTATAGAAACATGTAGCAAACGGACTGCACTCCGAACAGGAGTCAGAGAAAAATCTATTGTTTAAATGTATTAATTAAATGCACAACTGAAAATCTATTTACTCCAAGTAACGACGGGGGACTCTCAGTGTCTCCTCCGCCCACCATATTTTAAAGGCTCCTTTCAGCAATAAAGTTAGAGGAGCAATATCTCACCTAATTGGGCGCAAGCACCGTTCTTTCAGCCTGAGCTCTTGCGGCGGGGAGCCCGGCACTTTAGGGGGGGGGGGGGGGGGCACCAGCAGAACAGTGGGAGCATTCACAAATGCATTTGAATGCAGGGGGTTGATGAGGGGAAATTTGGAAGCGAGGGTGGAAATTTGGCCTCCTCTCAAGATTGACCATTTTGTTTAAAACAAAAAAAACCCTCATGTTTCTGGAGTAAATGAGTGAAAGGGCGTTCTCATAGCATTTGGGAGACTCAAGCAAAGTCGTAAAGAGCAAAGAGTAAGCTTGAATCCGCGAATCCAAGTTTAATCGCAGAGACCCGGGCTGGTGCAGAAAATGCAACGTCTGTCCTGCAACTTTGCAGTTGCGGCGTCGCCGGAGTCTTGGGGTTGTGTCTGAACTGATGGATCCGGTAATGAAATGATTGCGACCGAAGTTTCCTAAATAGGGGAATTTCTAACACGTTCTAGTCGAACACTATCAAATGGTCAGACACAAAGTGGCGTGTCTTTTTTTTAAAATGAAGCAGCCTCTGCAATTCCTTGTGTCTACATCAGTTGGTCAGATTGCAAACCCCGAATTGCCACAATGCCAACGTAGTTCACACAATTCAAAAGACTCAGCACATTGTAAAACGGCTAAACATTCACCCATTACCCTGTACGGAACAGATGTTAATGGTATCAACCCAGGCTCTGAATGTTTTTAAATAAACTTTTATTAAGAAGCTCTGTAAACAAAAAGGAGAAACCTCCAGGGTTTTAGATACAATATAACTCACTTCAAATGCTGGCCAATCTGATTTCCCATATTTTCATAAATACCATAATTCCCTCCCCACCCACCACCACGCTGACTTTACAAGAGTTCCAGAATAGTTCGGTCCGTTCGGTTTCACGGCCAGAGAGGAAAGGCAAAGAGAGAGAGAGATTCGGTTTGAAATTAACTTATATTGTACATCCTCACGCTGACTAGGAGACGGGAGGGGGACTTCGAATGGGGAGAAGGTGTGCGCTGCCCCCTGAACTTAGATTCCACGACTTTAACCAGTGAAAGCAAATCCAGGAATTTGTGACGGGTGTAATCATTGCAACACGCAGAGAAAGTAAATTCTGCAAAGTTGGATATGGCAGCTGGTATCATTTACAAAAAAAGTATTTTCATGAAATCCCAAGCCTTTGATTAAGATATTGATAATTTTAGTAGGATTCTTCATTCTCTCCGTGAGTGTTGGTGTACAAAACGCTGTAGAACACTTAGAATTTTTTTTTTGTACAGAAGATACCCTGTTTATATATTATATAAACCCTCTTAAATACTCCACAGGTTTCTTTCAAATGAACCTAGGTTTCCCAGTTGCTGTTCTACAGAAAGGAAATAAATTATTCCTTCTTTTAAATCGAACAGTGGCCATGTCTGAACAAGTGGCAAACATATCTTTCAAATATGACCATTTTCTGGGATTAAACATAAAATAAAAACTTCACATCAACTGCTTGCGAGCAGCAGCAAACAATGTGAACCGTACAGGACTGAATGAACCCAACATTATATTAAAAGTAAAAACAAGGAGTCCTGTAAATGGAGACACTTCTGGTAGAGTCCATTGGAAAGCCTCGAGAAAGGTGAAGTCATTACAGGTGTGTTATCAAACAGAAAAAAAATCTAAAAATGAAATATTTATTACGGCATTTGTGACTGAACACCTTTTAAACATACGTCAAGTCTTCATACAAGTACTTATGTCATCTGACAAAGCTCGCAAGGGTAACAGCATTTTCTTCTAGTGACACGTGCTGATAAAAGTAAGGAATTCATTGACATACAATACCAATTCCACAGCAGATTTGATACTAGCAAAACATTCGTTATTTCTCATTGAGGTAAACACATAGATATCTAACATGTAACAATTAATATACTGAACTCTCTGTACCAAGTATGTTACAGTATTTTTTTTTTTTGTTGCCTTTGCTTGTTCCAAGCAGTTTGAGTTCATTTAAAAAGGTCTTTCTTTTGGTGCAGGACCAGCTAAAGGATATTTCATTTAAGAAAATTCCACCCAAGAGCATTCTGAATAGTTCGTGTGACAACATTTTCTCAATGCTGCGACCCACAGCCATAGGAGGAAGCCTCTACTTCATCTTCAGGGGTTCATCGAACAAGCTCTTTGAGGAAGAGTCAGTCCAGAACATAATCAGCCACAGGCCATTCATTTGGATTGAGCAGGCCTTATTTGATCCAGTAAAAATCAGTTATATGGGTGCATTCTCAAAACTTGACATCTAGTGCTGCATCCAAAAAAACTCTTACGGATCTTCACTTTAGCTTCTTCCTCTATGACAGCTTGGCTGGACTTGGGCAATCTGGTCAGAAACATGACTCCATTTGCTGTACGAGGACAACCATTTTGGGAACAACACACATAGTGTGGAAAAAGGATAACTTTCTTTCTAAAAACTATTGGAAGCAACAGAAATAGAGTGATCAACAGAAATGTACAAGTTTAACTTAGTTCCTATATTTATGCTACAGTAGTAATAAATCTTTCAGTCTTTTCCAGAGGAACTTTACATCGGAGATAAGTTCAGGTGAAGAATGCCTTTGGCTTCACGTTAGCCTTGGCCTGTCATTGGTCCTCTGTCGACGTTGAGAGAAAACAAAATCACAGCTCATCTGGAATTCCATTAAGTGTCAACATCTGTTGAAAGGTTAAAGTCTTACATTTGTGGTTCTTTTTTTAAATTCCCTTATACTATTGGGCATGGATGTCCATAACTTGCCCCCCCACACTGGGGTCTACAGGATTTAACATTGTGGGGCTCTGTGCTGACATTGGCATTCCAGGGTGAGGTGGAGGTCCACCATGCATCATCATGGCCGGGTGATGTGGGTGACTTGGGAGATAGGAATGCATTGGGGGTCCATGTCTTAACTGGGCAGGGTGTTGGGTCATATGGGGAGGAGTGTAACTTGGCTGTGCCATACTCATACCCATAGGACCACCCTGAGATACATAGTCCCCTGGCATGCCTTGTAAACCTGAAAAGACAAGAATAAACAAACACAATGTGTTAACATTAAGAAATAATTCTGCAAAAGTATATCCTTATGTCTCATTACTGGTTATTTGTACGTGGTCTTGACACATCATCTCTATACGCATTGGATTGCAGTAATATTGATGTATTACGTATCACTGTATTACATAATCGCATGTGTTTTATAATAATAAATCACACCGGACAAGTCAAAATGATTAATTTAATCACCATGTGTTCAATCCTACTCATGGGTCACAGGTTCATGAAAGAATGGAGGATCAAGTTTCGGGCAGAAAAAATACAGGAAACAATAGAAAAAGTGAAAATTAAGTAGAACCAGAGAAGATGTTATTAAAAGGAACACGGCAAGAGGTCAGGAAGGCATCAATGTGAAGAAAATCTCTTGCGCCGGGATCTCTCTTTTTTGTACATGCAAAGTCTCCGAATTGTTTTTAAAAATTTATTTTTAGGAAATTCGGTGAAATTATTTAATTGTGTTATTTGAAATGTTTCAGGTGGAGTTGTTATTATGATCAGACTGCTGCTGCAGATCTAGACGGAGCTCAGAGGAAGTTGGGGGAGAGGGTCAAACCTGGTGCTCTGAGAGCGTGGGATGTGGGCATAAGTGCGAACGATCTGTCAGTAAATGTCAATCAGATCATAGTGTCCGTTCAT
This sequence comes from Rhinoraja longicauda, assembly GCF_053455715.1. Classification (NCBI taxonomy): domain Eukaryota; kingdom Metazoa; phylum Chordata; class Chondrichthyes; order Rajiformes; family Arhynchobatidae; genus Rhinoraja; species Rhinoraja longicauda. Next base: position 23,088,190 of record NC_135962.1, on the reverse strand, counting down.
CTTGCTAGAATTAATTTTAATATAAAATGGCTATCAAAATAACGTCTAAACCACAGGATATCAACTTTACCTCTATTCATCCACCTGAATTTGCCAATAGAATTGCACGCAGATGTTGTTTATACCATAAACTGGTAAGCTAAAGGCCTTTCAATTGTTGCCATTATGTTAAGTGATTCTGCAGATTATTAGTAACCACGCTGGCACAACCACACTGAGACAATAATACAGTCTGCACCGTGTAATAAGTCCCACTCAGTCCTGTTTATTCCAGCACAGCAGCATGCTCGCTGGTTGATGATAATTAAGTACCAAATATACCATATTGTCTGGCTGCATAATCAAATAAAGGGAGGATAATATTGTTAGTATTAAGCCATTAATGTAATTGGTTATGAAGCATAAAATATGTTATGTAATTAAATAGGCCAGAAATTATATGGCCTATATTAAGAATTACCGAAGCTGAGAAAATGTTGTCTCAAATACTGTTTTAGGGAACGTTGTTTTTAACGTTCCATTCTGACTGCATTAGAGAAATAAGAAAGGAAGGAAGGAAACTGACTGTAGCCGGTGCATGGTGGTAACCCCCTCAAAGATCATATGAGAAACTATAAGATCGTATTTTATATAACCTGAAACAATCCTGTTAGGTGACTGCAAAGAAAGTCATTTTATTCACAGTAGAATATACAACTTACAATACAAAAAGATTGAAGGCGATTTAATAACAAAATAATCTGCCACTCTTTTTAAATGTAAGCATTCGGCTCAATGTGCGCAAGGAGATTCAGTTATTAAATAAAACCTTATGGTCGGATGCCTCAACGATGTGATGTATTGGTGTTTGCTGTATCCGAATCCCTCAAACATCACATGCATTGGACACACTCCATCTGATGGATTATTTAGACGGTAGCCAATCAGCTCCGCTGGCAATTCCATTCCTTCACTTGCAGTCATCTCTTAATATCTGCCACTGCTTCTTTTCACAGTTTCCTGACTCTTTAAAAAATATATATCTCACACAGGATGTGATGGATATGCCTAAATGGGGGGTGGGGGGGGGGGGGGGGAACCTCAATGAGGAATGTGTTGTGTTACCAGTGCCATACATACATCCAGACTATAGATTACAAACCGCAACATTTCATCTTTACATAAGATAATTCATGCATCGATCGTTTCCTGACAGATTTATGTTACTCAAAGGACAGTCTCACTTCTTGCTTTTATCGTTCCATGAAGCCTGGTTAATTTCTCTTAAGTCAATTGGGTGCCCCGAAGATGTTTCTTTTCCCTTAAACGTCCCGATTGTTCATTCATTGCTCGCGTTTTTATTCGCTGTGCTCCATAATTAAAACAAATGGCTTTACAGACCTAATTTGCACCGTGTACGGTAAATGAGCAAGCTGACCTTCTGCAGTTTGCAGGATAGGGTTGAATGTTCATGGGGCAAACTATTGCACTGGGCCTTCGTTGGAACTGCATGCAAGCACGGGCAAGGCAAAAAAAAATTTGGAGGAATGGGTGGGTGGGAATTTTAAAAAAAAATTGCACTACAGTAATAGATAGAATAAACAGCCCGGTCGTACTTACTTCCCCGGTGCTTTGCGATTGGTAAACTAGATGAAGGTTACATGTAGTGCCATTGCCCATCCATGCCCATATTCATGCCCATTCCACTCATAGGTCCTAGAAGGGAGATAAAATCCAAGAAGATGCCAGAAAATCAGCAAGGTCGACTATTAGATAGTGAAAGAGACCCTTTAAAAAATTTTTTTTTTGTATTTTAGGATCCGTGGGGTGGACAAATTCCTCACAAATCTCTTGTCTGCAAGATTTGTTTCCCCATGGGTGCAAAGAAGACAGGCAAGGCAGGCAGCAGGCAAGGAGGAACCCCCTGTGATGATAGGGCATGAGAGGACACGTGGATGGGAGGGGTAGGGGAGGTGATGACGCTACACTTCGGGTGTGGGCCAATTGCACTTGGCTTACCAGTGGGTCGGATTCCCATATGTTGCTGACCATCCAATACAAAGCTTCCCATTGGTTGGCCTTCTGGACTGTATGCCGCTCCTTGGCTTACTGAAGGATCAAGAAGAAAACCTGATTGTAGTCAAACGTGGACACAGAGGAGAAAGAAAAGACATACCAAACAATCAGCAGTTACTCCTGAAACAGCAGACACAGTATGTTGTTGAACAAAACACACATACGCGGAATTTAAAGAAATAAATCAAGCCATCGTGCACCAACCCAGCGACCCGAGGTTTACCCAGATTTAAACATTCCCAGCAGCAACAAAACATATCAAAGGTGCACCTTTTATAGCAAAAGCAGAAACAATGGAGTACTTAAAAGTACAGTTCCTCTCTCAGTACCTAGAAGATCTGAAAATGTATTTTGTCCAAGAATGAGGTATTCCTCTGCTTGTGCAGCCAATGTCTCTTAAATTAAAGATGACTTAGTGGGGTATTGTGCCCCTATTGTCCCTTGATAATTAACTGTGACTATTGTCTACACCTTCTCTAATTGCACTCTAAGCATGAAGACACCCAGCCAAACATTTAATGGATTCATTCAATCAATACTATCAAATTACATAAAACTAAGAATAGTGTTATGAACAGCATGCAATTTATGATGATTAAAAATAAATTACACAGGCAGTTCCTTAAGTCCTTAATTTATTAAATGCATGCTGGAGTGTGCGTCTGACATTTATAGATCAGATTGATGGGGTCAGGGAATTTCACAGCGAAAGGGAAGGCCATTCAGCCCACTATGCTTGTGGTAACTCCCTATCTGCACCCCTATATCTTTATGGGGTTTTGTTTTAAGCTTTAAAGCTGTAGCTTGAGGTGACTTCTCTCAATTTAGCCAAGGAAGGTGACACTAAAAATTATTTTCCAGAGCTTGGGTGCAGGGAACAAAAATGAAAAAGGAAACAGCCAAGCCTACCAGTCTTAGTTTCTTTCCAATATTCTGTTCTTGATTGTATACGAGTGCTGATTTTGGGAAATGAAAGCATTGGGTTTTGGCAGCTATGCCTCTCCCACGCATGAAGAAATCCACTTGGGCAAGGTACTCAGAAGGCACCTGTAGACCCAAGTCCCAGTTAGAGTGAATGCCTTCAGCAGAGTGAGAAAGGAAATGTTTCTCGCGCTAGCTAGGATTGACTGAGTTTTGTTATGCAGCACTGACAATACCCTGACAAATCAAACCAAATCTCTCTCTGGCTGTCACAGAAATCCAGACGTTAGCTCTTGCCCATATTACTCTGTTCACGCCACGGTATCATTCCTGATCCCCAAGAAGCACATTTGACAAGTTGTACACAATTCACAGAAATAAAAGGCACTTTACATATTGAAGTAAAGCAGCGGGTGCAAATCAACATCAAATCAAAGCAGTGTGAGTGACAATAAAAGGCTTCAATAAAGCTTCTGGCAAACCAACACAGAAGCACACGACTCCATGGTCGGCACAACATGCTTGTAGATTCAATTTTGTGTATAAGCCAAATTAGAACAAAAATGTCCCAGACTGAAATCAAACATTTTTTATCATGGGATTAACAGAATTTTTAAATAACATAATTTTACCCTGGTTAGTTAGGTGATTATTTAGTTTAGTTTAGAGATACAGCATGGAAACAGGCAGTTCGGCCCACCAAGTCTATGCTGACCAGCGATCCCCACATGCTAACACTATCGTACACACACTAGGGACAATTTACAATTTTACCGAAGCCAATTAACCTACAAACCTGTATGTCTGTGGAGTGCGGGGGGAAACCGGAAAACCCGGAGAAAACCCACGTAGGTCACTGGGAGAACGTACAAACTACGTACAGACAGTACCGGTTGACAGGATCGAACCCATGCCTCTGGCGCTGTAAGGCAGCAACTCTACCGCTGCGCCTCAATGCTGCCTCAATTAGGGACTATGCTTTCTGCCCTGCATCAAATGTGGCAATAGAGCAATAACACATATAATAGGGAACACTATGCAATATTCAAGCTTACTTTTTACTTGAGAATTATTAACTGGAGCAATATGTTTCAGAGGAGTTTAACAGTAATCATTTCAAGGGACATACCGCTATTATTAACAGTAAAAAAAACCCAGAAGCCATCGCATAATAACAGTGTGTTTACCCAGGAGTTGTGAGCAGTTAAGAAAGGCATCAGTGGCAGAGAGACAACCTGTGATTTCTGCAGTAACGGCACCCACTCAGCAAGTTATTTGTGGTGTGAAGATATTTGCCCAATTACCCTTATTAACCAGAGATAAAAGCAGCCTTGGGAAAGTGAGGGTGGGGATTTCCAGTTGGCATCGGTTAGTGAGCTTTCTCCCTGCACCGGAATTCTGGATAGTTAGCTCTCCCGGATGGTGGCCTGCCTGCCGGGATTATTTACCAGGTGAAGGAACTCCTGATGAATAACTTGATGAAGATTTGTGCCTGCAGGACTTGAATACAGTTAATACTTGAGACTTGCCTGCTCGATTGGACTGGTCGATCATGGGTTGCACTATTCTTCTCCTGGCATTAATGAACCTAAAAAAAAAACAGTAAAAGGATAGATTTTACTCCTCAATTTAAAAAAACAGAGTCGTTTTCATCCCTCCACCCCCATCCCACTCCCCTCTCATTTTGATTTGTTGAAGGCACAGAAATAAAATCAGCTGTCCGTCGTGTCATCTCTTGATTTAAAGTTCTCCTACGGTCAACCATTTTAATATATTTAGTTGCCTGAGATGGAATGTCTGTCGGGGCAAAGAGGCACAAATATGGTAAAAGTTCATTGCTTCAACCTGGTTGCTTTCTTCTGAGAGTGGTTGTAACACCCCTTCCAGCTGTCCATAAATGAAGACCAGGCTTTGCCACTCTCTGCTTTCACAAGGTATTGTTATGTCAGCAAGCCCATCAATTAGGTTGTCTGAAGTTTTATCACCACAGCAGCAAATAAGTGCTGGTACAGAAAGGCTCCTGCTTATTCGCAGCCCCTGCAGTTTTAGACTGTAAAGTCAAGGGGTCATTTGGAGGTTAGTGACTGGCAACGCTGACCTTTTCAACTGAGATTTCCACACCCAGGGCACAAAAAAAAAGCAAATGCCCATCAGAAACGAGGGGGGTACAAAAAGACGTGCTCAGAAATACGGACAACTTCTTTTCACGGGTCCAAACATGCACTTTTGGTTTTGTACTGAAAGACACATCTGCGCTTATATATTTTGTCATTCTGGGAAATAAAAAGGTGGAAACGTATCCGAAATGGAGATGGGGCACCATTCAATTCCATTAAGAGATTTAAAATGAATCTTCTTCTAGACAACCTACAGTTGCAGATTGTTATATATTTTTTAGACATTTAACAATCATTGTGCATCTAGCGCACCATCAAAGTGCCGCAGTTATGAAAAAATTGTGACAACCTTGGATTTTGCTTCTGATTTGACAAATTATGATACAGCTTGACGGTCTGTCACTGTTACCAGAAAATTGCCACATTCTTGTTCTTTCCAAAAAAAGCCAGATAAAAATCGTTTCATAAAAGCTATTTGTAATTAATCATTGTAGGTCTGGTTTTAATTTAGAAGTCCCGCCTCCCAGCACAAACTGCACTCCCTCCACCTCGCGGAAAAAAAATCCTCGTATTTCTTACTATCTAAAATGTTCGCAAACTCTATGCAGGGGCCAAATGTTTGCATTTGAAATGAAGCCAAACTGCTCCACTGTCTTTTATGTCCAACTTAGTGCAAGAAACACAACTCATGCGAATGGCATGTAACAAATGTCTCATGGCTGTGGAACTGGGGGATGGGGAGTAAAAAACAAGAATGAACCAGGAGCCCAAAAAAACAAACGATTCCATGACTGATTTCTGATGCAAAATAGTCATAGGCAAATAGCTTATTATTCTAAAGTAAACATTCTTATTTCAGAATGGACCTAACTGAATTGTAATAACCTTGCCAATGTTTTAGCATGTGCATTATAAAATATTGTCTATCTATATACCGATTATTGAAGGGAAGAATCCTCTATAGATTTGCATTTTATCTTGTCAAAAAATGTCACCCAACACAATTACTTGTCTTGCCTAAGCTCCAGTTGAAAAGCTGCTTCAGGCATTAAAACTAGCTAAGCAACTGAAGAAAGAGATGTTCTTCAGGGAAATAGTGAGGGTCCTTTTAACAAGCAGCGCAGATATCATTAAATCAAATCATCAGTAAACAAACATCTGTTCGACAGTCAGAATGCACAAAGTGACCCTGTGCAGAACGAGAGTGTTTCAGTTACGATTACCAGATCCAAACGAATTCAATTTACCTCATGTTCACACTTGCCATCAAACTGAATGGCAGTAAAGAACAAAGCAATATTAAGTTTGTGTGCAACCCTGGATATCTGCAAATATATTTTTGACTTCAATCGATGGACTTTGAAGGCACATCTAAATGGAGGTCATGTGCAAAGAAAACAGATGGATCCAAACATCCCTCACTCTGGACATGAGGAAGAGTTTGAGTTTTGTTTACTGTCACGTATGCCGAGGTACAGCGAAAAGCTTTTGTTGCATGCTAACCAGTCAGCGGAAAGACTAGACATGATTACAACTGAGCCATCCACAGTGTACAGGTATAATAAAAGGAATAAAGTTTAGTGCAAGATAAAGTACAGTAAAGTCTAATCAAAGATAGTTGGAGGGTCTCCAATGAAGTAGATAATAGCTCAGGACTGCTCTCTAGTTATTGGTAGGATGGTCCAGTTGCCTGAAAACAGCTGGGAAAAAAACTGTCCCTCAATCTATGGGAGGTTTTGCGACACGAATTTTCAAATTAAAACTTTTAAACAAGGCATTTGTTTTCTTTTTGGCTGGAATTGAATTGTTGGTGGTTGTTGGACTCCCAATTGAAAGCTGCCTTTAAACAAGGTTGAAGTGATTGCTTGTTCTCACTGAGGCCAGTAGATGGAGCGTTTGGCAAAAGCAGGGTATTTTCATCCATGTGGGCAGAAAAAGTGCCCAGTCACAGAGCAGCAATAGCGGAGCCTACAGTTCAGTCCTCTCAACCCTCGACCGCCAGCAATAATACTGCAAAAAATTGTGAATGCAGGTCGTGCCCAAGTTACAGCAGCATTCCCTTCCTGTGAAACATTCGTAACCCAGACAGTTCACAGATCGGAGAGGCGGCCGCAATTCGTATTGCCAGCAACCCCTCAGCAGCTGGAAAATCCATCCCGCCAATCTCCCAAAAGCTTGTCCGTACGTGAGGGCTATACTTCAGTCGGGGGTTCATAAGCTGAGAAGGAACCGTAGTGACGGGCTGAGGAGGTGGCAGACAGACAGACTTGGCCAACGTTCAATTACAACATGAAGATCTATTGTGAAGGAAGAAACTGCAGATGCTGGTTTACACCGATGATAGACACAAAAAGCTAGAGCAACTCAGTGGGTCAGGCAGCATCTCTGGAGAAAAGCAACTGAGCCACAATGGGCAGGTGCATCAGTGTCCTCTGAACAAGGGGGGTGATGGGAAGTGGGGGGTGGAGGGAGGTGGGGAGGAGTATTGAGATGGATCAGCACTCTGCCAATGGGCAATGATCATATTGGGAAAGAAGCGGATTCAATGTTGACTTTCCGAGGAAAATGACATATTTCTGAAGCAGGCAAGAACTGCAGAAATACACGGGCAGAGAAGGGGAATGGGACCAATTGTGCAACTCTATCATAGTGTGGCCAGACAAAATGCTCCCCTGCACTGCATGTTCCATCAGTCTGAAGAAGGGTCCCAATCTGAAACATCACCTATCCATGTTCTCCAGAGAAGCTGCCTGACCTGCTGTTACTGCAACACTTTGTGTTCCTTTGGTGTGAACCAGCATCTGCAGTTCCTTATTTCTGCATGTTTCACTGACCTCTTGTCGAAATAAAATCATAAATAACTCTATATCAAATGGAAGCAGTTATCTCTCCCTTTTATTTTAGAATGATATCCGTATAGGGCATTGCTTTCCCCAGAATCACCTTTCCCATGTTTTCCTTTGCAATTAACTAGAAAATGGACCCAAGTGAGTTGGAAGGGAGCAGAATCTGCTCCTCGGCCATTGGTGACTTTAGTTCTGGGTGTTGGGCTCAGAGAAACAAGATGATTAAACCTGTCTCATTAATATTCAGTGACACCAAATAGCTCTGGTGTAACATGTGATACCAAAGCATTATTACAGCCCTTTGATTTATTCAGCATGCATCGTATCATTATAGATAATACCACCTGAACAGACCGAACAAACTGTTATCAATAGAAGGTTACCTCCTCACATTCTTTCCAAACTGAGCCCAAACTGACACTAAACGGTGTATATTTTGTACTCTGGGCGAAGATTCAAGTAACACAGTTATTTGACTTTAGGCTTTTGAGTAAAGAGCAAAAACAAGCCCTTCGACCCACCGAGTCCACGCCGAACAGTGATTACCCCATACACTCGCGCTATCCTACACACTAGGGACAATTTACTATTTAACGAAGCTAATTAGCCTACAAACCTGTGCATCTTTGGAATGTGGGAGGAAACTGGAGCACCCGGAGAAAACCCATGCGAGAATGGATAAACTCTGTGCAGACAGCAGCTGTACACAAGATCAAACCTGGGTGTTTGGTGCTAAACGGCAGCAACTCTATCGATGCGCCACCGTGCCGCACATCCACTGATGCTAAAAGATGTATATATTTGTACTCTGTGCTAAAATTCAAGTAACACAGTTATTAATGATAAAAAAAAGAAGACATATAGTGCTGCAGTAACTCAGTGCAACGGGCAGCATATCTGGAGATCATGGACAGGTGACATTTTGGGTCGGGACCCTTCTTCAGACTGATTGTTGTGAGGAGAAGAAAGCTGAAAGAGAAGAGGGGGTAGGAAAAAGTCTGGCAAGGGTGAATACTGGTTTAGATAGGCAGATGGTTGGACGAATGCCAGAGATAAAATTACAAAAAGCGTGAGTAAAGGATACAAGAGACACAATTGTGAAGCCGGGAGAAAGAATATAGATGGAAGGGGATGGGAGGAGGGGGAGGAGAGAAATGGATGTGAATCTAGGTGGAGTGCATGAAGGGGGGGGGGGGGGGGGGGACAGGGAGGGGGAGGGAGATGTGGGGAGGGTTCTTTGGTAGTTTGTTACCTAAAAGTGGGGAATGCATGATATCCTATGTGGCTGGGACATAATCTATCCCTCTGAAGAAGGGTCCCAACCTGAAACATCACCTATCCATGTTCTGCAGAGATGATGACTGACCCGCTGAGTTACTCCAGCACTTTGTGACTTTTTTGTAAACCAGCATTTGCAGTTACTTGTTCCTGCACTCTGTCCTTTCCTTGATCTTTGACATTACTGACCACACCATCACCCTTTAACCCTTGTTCAATCGAATGGGAAGAAACTCACCAAATTCCATTCTTGGATCTCTATTTATAAGCAGAGGAGCACCTATAAAGGTTTTGTGCCCACACTGTTACTGCCGTGACCTATGTAGCTATTTTTGTTCTTCGCCTATTTCTGATTGATCCCTGATGACATCATCTGGAGGCAAGGGATCTGTTTCCATGCATTCATTGAGGACAATCATCTCCTCTTCACCCTTGCCTCTCTTGCCGTTCAGTGCGGTTGTCCAGTATCCAGTATCACATCACCAGGAATTTCCTCCACCTCAATTTTCAGAGTTATGAAGTCCATCTTTGACTCCAGTCAGAAAACTTTCATTTCGGCACTTTCCTTGGCAACGTTTGCAATCATGATGCCTCTCGAGACGAGTTGTGCAGCTGCAATTTTGCCATCAACTAGATTACCTATTTTACCTCCTTAACACTCATGAGATCATAGGTCATGGGAGCAGAATTAGGCCATTCAGCCCATCGAGTCTGCCCTAGCATTCAACCATGGCTGATCTATTTTTCCCTCTCAACCCCATTCTCCTGCCTTCTCCCTGCAACCTTTGACGCCCTTACGAATCAGGAACCTGTCAATCTCCGCTCTAAAAGTACCCAATGACTTGGCCTTCACTGCCGTCTGTAGCAATATATTCGACAGAATTCACTGGTCGACTCCATCTCTGCCTCCGTTCACTCACACTGTTCCTTGTCCAGATCCTTAGAACATAGAACAGTAGAACACAGGAACAGGCCCTAATCTCCTTGCCTGCACATAACCCATATCTTTCCATTACCTAGATATTCATGTGCCTATCCAAAAGCCTCTTAAACGCCACTATTGTATCTGCCTCCACAAATGCCCCTGGCAGTACGTTCAGGACACTCACCACTCTTTGTGTAAAAAGCCTGCCCCACACATTTCCTTTAACCATGTCCCTCCCACCTTAAAATATGCCCTATAGTCTTTGACATTTTCATGCTGGGAAAAAGGTTCTGACTATCGACCCTGTCCACTCTATCTATGCCACACATAATTTTATAAAATTTTATAATGAGGTCTCCCCTCAGCCTCCGATGCTCCAGAGAAAGCAAACCAAGTTTGTCCTATAAACCTTTATAGCTAATACCTTCCAATCCAGGCAGCACTCTGATAAACCTCTTCTGCACAGTCTTCAAATCCTCCTTTGTAACCTCTGCACTTGAATATCACATTCCTGTCCATTATCCCTTGTTCTAACCTCCAGAAATTAGTTCATCCAAAGTTCTGTTACCTAATGTTGTCGTACAGACAAGTCCCGTTTGCTCAATATCCCTCTTCAGACATTAGCTCCTGGCTGTGCAATGCTCAATTGTAAAGTTTTTATCCTTATATTTAAATTCTTCAATCCCCTCGACCCTTCCTACATCTGTAATCTCATCCATTTCGATAGTCCTATGATAAATGTGTGCTCTTTCAATTTTAGCCCCTTGGTCATCCCCAAACTTAATTACTCCACAAATGGTAGTCATGCCACAGATTCACCACCCTCTGACTAAAGAAATTCCTCCTCATCTCCCTTCTAAAGGCATGTCTTTTTATTTGGAGGTTGTGGCCTCTGGTCCCACACTGTCCCACCAGTGGAAACATCCTCTCCAGAGCTTTAGTTTAAAAAAAAAATATTTTATTAAGAACATTGAGAAACTGGGGTTATTTTTTTAGCAGGAAGAAGTTTTCCTCGTGCTCAGAGTTGTAGGCGTGGTATAAAAAACACCTCCAATCTTGAGCATAGTAACCTTCTTCATATGAGACTCACTGGCAGGCTAATGTGTTGTGTTCCTTTGGTGGTTGATTCAAAGCTCTGTAGCCACACTCCCTTTAATCAATCAAAATTTGGCCAATTGAGATTATCAGACCAGGAAGATAAGACTGTTTTCTCTCCTCCCAAGAGCCACTAATAGTGTGGGCACATGGGGAACAAAAAAACCTCCAGATGAGGAGCGCTTCATGTGCTCTGATATCACATCACTAAGTAATGCACCCTCCTCTCGCCCTTCCCCCATTCATTTCTCCCTGGTGTACTCCGAGTAATGGGCTGGACTAAATTACTAGGTTTTTCTTTTTACCCCCAACCATTTTTATTATTTACATCTGGTAGTCTCCTTATTATAAAGTCTCTCTTGCTCCCCTTGTACACAATTGCACACAGAGCTGCAAACCATTATAGTCCCTCTCAGCATGAGAACTTCATACTGTCTTCAAACAAATAATTACAGGCAAGGTTAAGGGGTCACATGGAGGTCATATCTTTGGATACTCATCAGAATGTTTACATTAGTACCAACAGAGGCTCATTTAACATGCAGAGATTTTAAAAATGTTTCTACTGATGTACAAAGGTGAATTGAGCAATTTTAAAATACGGGACAAAATTTGTAAGGCCAACTTCCAAAACCATAATACTGAAAAGTTTCCATATCCTCATGTTTAATGTATTCACCAAATGATCTCGACAACACTAATAGTTCCTTTGCCATTACCATTAAAAAGGAACACACAAATCTGTATGGTGCCTCTCTGTGTGTGCAGGGTTAACATTCCCATACATTTGTGCCCAACTTTTATTGAACTTAAATCTCCTACCACCCTGTTTTCTACTTCATTGACTCCACGCCACACCTGGCAACATGCTCTTATTTTTAGCAATCGTGCCTTGAGAAAACTTTCTTTTGCCAAACCTTATTTATCTGGAACAGAGCCCAAATTAGATAGTCACTTCTTAAACAAACCCTCTTCCAAAACGAGTTGTTTAACCGGTTTGTAAAATCTTCTAGTTGATAACTGGAATCCAGCCGACCAATACTATGTTAATTAAGTTCTGTCACAGAATGAAAAGCTTACACCAATGAGCTTTGATATTTTGAACAGCACTGTTCAAATCTATGGTAAGCAAAAATGTTAACTGATCACGTTAAATGTTAACACAAGCTGATTTCTTGCTACACTAAAATTGAAATGTTCAAAGTTGAAGGAAAGTGTAAGAATTATTGATTTTTTTTTGGTAAATTTTCTACTGAACAGGTCTAAATGCAGTTCAAACCAAAATGACATGTAAATATTATTTGCAGATTTAACAGCTACCGGAGGTGGCTGCACCTGTCAACTTAATCCCTGTCAACTTCTGTCTCCTTTCTCTGTTCGTTTACTTATTTACTTATTTATCTATTTATTCATTTCCCTATGTTCTCTAAATCTCTGTAAAGCGTCTTTGAGTATATGAAGAGCGCTATATAAATGTAATGCATTATTATTATTATTATTATTATTATTATTAATCCTTCTTGCTGCTTCTTGGAGAATTTCTTGAGAATTAGGAATAGTCAGACATAAATATTATGCAGAGTGGACAGTCTTTCCAATGTCCATCCTTGTAAATTATTTCACAAAAATTTGGGGAACTCCACTGAGAGTGATTGCCCCACATTCCCCTATTTGTTATTTACAATTTTCTTTAGACTTTAAGACTTAAAAGATACAGCGCGGAAACAGGCCGTACACTAACACACTAGGGACAATTTTTACCAAAGCCAATTAACCTACAAACCTGCACGTCTTTGGAGTGTGGGAGGAAACCGAAGGACCCGGCGGAAGCCCACGAGGTCACAGGGAAAATGTACAAACTCCGTACAGATAGCAGCCGTAGTCAAACCCGGGTCTCTGGCATTGTAAGGCAGCAGCTCAACCACTGCACCATTGTGCCAGTAATCCTGTAGTCTGAACAGATAGATTGCATAACCAAGCATCCTACTTAGCAAGACAGGCTAAAAGAGTTGGGACTCCACATGTTAAAGATGCATAATTTTATGGATGAACTGATCAACTTTTATAAATAGACTTTTGGGTTATGGCAGACTCAAGCTTTAAAGGCGTCAGACAGTCAATGGAACTTAGATCATACCAGCTACGATCCTACCAAATGGTGCAGCAGCCTTGAGGGCTTTCTTGGCCGAATTCAAGCCCTACCTCTTAGTAGACCAAGCAACTACTATGATCTACTATAGTTGACCATAGTAGTTGGTCAACTATATGGTTCCTATTTTTTGGCCAATATGGACCATATAGTTGTCCATATTTGAAACTGTTTAACATTTGTGTGCCTGTTGACAGTTGATTAAATCTTTATAGATAAATCCAATGAAAACACTGCAAGGATTGCTTCTCTCTGGAAGGCATTCTTTTGCTCTGCACCATTTAACTTTTCTCTCCCGTGGCCGAGCACCCTCATGTGAGTGCTTTCAGTCACTTTGACAAGATAGCTTAGGTCAATCAGGAAATCCAAAATGTGGATTCCATTTTCCCCGTTTCCCAAGAGAAAAAGGAATAATATGCCAAACTGTCATATCACATTTAAGAAAGATGCCTTTCTACAATTATATAAGGTTTTGGAGATAACACACCTGGAGTATTTTAGTAGTTTTTGGTCTTATATAAGAAGGAAATGCTTTATACAGAGAGAGTGCATCAAAGGTTCACTAGATAGGTTCTTGGATTGCAACTGTCAGAGGAAGGGAGCTCGGCGGCTGGCTTCCATTCTCCCCCCCCCCCCCAACTCTCCCCGTGTCCTCCTGAACTCGCACCTCTTTCTTCTGTCCCCTTCCCTTTCCACCTACATTCCTTCCTCTAGCTTCACAGTTCACAATTCTTCAACTCTTTTTTCTCACACCTTCTGTCTTTTCATCTCTAGCCTTAGTCCAACCATCTGCATATCAACAAACCCTCCTCACCTGCATCAACCTATTACCTGCCATGCGTTGTCCTGCCCCTCCTTTCTTCCAGCTTTCTTTTCCCACTCATCTACAATCAGTCTGAAGAAGGGTCCCGACCTGAAAAGTCAGTTACCCACTTTCTCCAGAGATGTTAGTTACTGCAGCATATTGAGTCTTCTTTTGCAAACTAGCATCTGCAGTTATTTGTTTTTACATGTCTTTTTTCTCCATACATCATATCCAAATAGAACTCCTCAATCACAATAAATGGCTAAATATTATTTGAGTTTGAGGGTATGCTCTAATGAGTAACAAGCTCATCACTGTTATTCTAGGGAATGGATTTCATTTATTGGTGCTTTTTTCCTTGTTACCCAGCAGGGGGGTGGGGTGCAGTCATGTGCAGTGGCAGGCCTGGTTCGCCACTGTGAGAAGATAAAACTGTTCGAAGAGCTTTTGTAACTTAGTGGGCACCAGAAATATGGCGACTCTTTGTGTATTGCCTAGGTGAGGTCTGCTGTGTGATTTCACTGGATTGTCTCCAAAAACAAAGAATTCCACTGTCCCTAGATACATGTGGCAATATGGGGATGAGGAATTCGCTCCCAGTTTGCTGAGGTAAGGGATTAATACACTGTTTCATACCCATCTCTAGCACTTACCCAGAAGGTGTTGTGCACTGTAAGTGATGTCCTACATGCTCGCTGTACATTGCACCATCTCAGTTATAGCCCCACCACGGCAACCCGGTGGCATCCAAAGGTCCAAACCAAGGTCGGTGGGGGTGATGTGGCGTGGAACAATTGGAGCTCATTGGGGAGGGGTTTGGAACATCAGATGATCGAGACCAGAGAGGCCTGCTTGTGGAAGAGGCTGGTGACTGCATTCAACCTCAATCAGGTCCAAGGGTGAGTAGAGTTCAGCTGACTGGGAGATCAGCACCGGGTTGGTAGGAAGTTGGCTAAGAATGGGCTCTTGGGTGTAATAGTGTTGGAGGATGTTGTTTATTTAAGTGGTTAAAGTGTTTGTGAAAGATATTGGGGTATTTGGAGGTTTGGGGAGGTGACAATTATGGAATCAACTAGGGAATCAGTGAAATGCTGATCAGGATTTCAGATGATTGTGGGAATGGGGCCAGGAGATGGGGAATAGGGATTGGCAGAGTCCAAAAAGCGGAATGTAACTGGATTGCTATCAGTCCAAACCCAGTTGGCCATAGATGAGCATTACTAAGGCAGTCACTTCTCAGAACAACCACGTGCAGGAGAAACATTTGACGCCTATTCAATTGTACATAGCACCCTGGTCCTTTGCATAATGAATCTTGCAGTGAATTGTTCTCCAGCATAACATTGACTGGGCCTATAGCAGTTTAACTATTTAAAGCCCCTTGGCAGTCACTGCTCAATGTCTGGCCAGGGGTCTCAGAGCCACGCAATGAACCGATCAGAATGAAATAACTCAGACCATAACAATTTTCTCCTCAGGAAACAAGGTTGCCGGTTTAATGAAAGAGTAGGATGCATGCTGCAATATTCTCAGCCAGGAGACTGACAAGGCACAGCTTTGTTGTTTTGATCCCCCTTTCTGCTGTAGTTAAGCAGCCTTCTTGCACCAAACCGGCGCCTCACTGAGTACTCCTATTCATTTACTGCAACTTTTTGATGGACTGCTCAGTATTAAGGGTGTATCATATTTCTTGGTCCAAAGTTAGGATGTTCTGCGCTTCTGTTAGTTGCTGGGATACATTCAGTTTTGACACTAATAACATGTCAACACCAATACTGCCTTTTTGCGGAATGCCAGATGTACATTTTGAACAAACTACAATCTAATTTGCTCTAACACTTGATGCCAAATCACAAAGGGGGAGGTCCACTCACAAAGCAGGAATCCCTGGAGCCACTTCTAAACCAACGCAGGTTTGAGATTTCAATGTATTTTTTGAAAAGTAAAAACTGGCTCATGAAGGCTACTAAGAACTGATTTAATTTTGTTGTTGTTGCTTATGTTACAGCTTTTATGTGGCCATGAACTCTTTGACACAGGTTAACACAAAGCTAGCAACATCTCCAGAGACAAATACCTTCCACAAGGGTTTCCCACTGCCACACAAATCATTACTGGAAAGTGCCGGGGACTCAGTAACCGTTTCTCCAAGGACTAACTGTATGGTGCTCACTACTGAGTACCCAGGAACGATTTCAGACCTCTCTTGGGCAGATCCATGGGATAGCAGAACATTACGCTCATTGTTCGTTATAAAGGCTGACCCTAGATTTGGTAGATACTGTCCTCTACATCATGACTGTATCATTATGCATTTTCCTTCATAAATGTAGACTTAAGACTGGAGATACAGGGCAGAAGCAGGCACTTTGGCCCATCGAGTCCACACTGACCAGCAATCATCCCATACACTTGCACTATCCTACACATGAGGGACAATTTACAATTTTACCGAAGCAAATTAACCTACAAACTGGTGTGTGGAGGGAAAACGGAGCACCCGTGGAAAACTCAAACGGTCACACGGAGAACATACAAACTCTGTACAGACAGCACCTGTAGTCATGATCGAACCCGGGTCTCTGGCGCTGTAAGGCAGCAACTCTACCGCTGTGCCACTGTGCTCCCCTTGCGGGTTACTAAAGTACAAACGGTGACAATATACAAGTTTACGTATAGAAAGGGGATATTGAATCCCTATGGTGGTGCTTCATGTAACAGACACAGAGAATTAGTTCCAAAGTCTATTAACAGTTTTGGGCTTGCATTTTCTCAATAAAAGTTGTTTGCGAAGTTCACTCAAGACGATGAGTGTACCGCCAGTATGATTGCCACATTCAAAGGAAATGTGAGAAATTGCACCACGAGTTTTTAAGTGCAGAATGCCAGAATCAGAATGCCAGAATCAGAATCTGTCAACAGCCCCACTGCTAACAGCAATTTCTCCTATATTTGCCAATGCAGCAACAGGGAAGGCACCCCATCGTAATCCATCATGTATCCCGAGAGACGAGACAAGGTGCTATATAAATGCAATTTATTTTTATTTTTTACTCGTGATATATATCAAGCAAGAAATCAAGATGACTAGCATACTTTGGTCAGGTCCCAACTTGTTCTTGATTCATTCTGGTACAGCCTTTCCTGTTTTGTGCAAATCTGTGTTTGAGCAATGATCCTGTCTGTCTTCCCCCTGGGATATCGGGTGAAACTAGTGTATGTCAGCAAATTCTTTAACTCATTGTGGGTGCTCGAATTTTTAAAATCAAAGTTAACATGTGGTTACATTGAGAAAATATCAACTTAAGCACCTGAAAAATTGAAGTAAATTCCAGGCAAATATTTAGTTTGTTGTAGTTTAGAGATTTTGCATGGAAACAGGCCTTTAGGCCCACTAGGTTCATGCTGCCCTGTTCATGCTAGTTCTTAAACCTATTTCCTCTGGTTTTTGATTCCGTTACCCTGGTTAAAAGACATTCACCCTATTCCCCTCATGATTTTATACACCTCTATAAAATCACCCCTCAGCCTCCTGTGCCCCAAGGAATAAAGTCCCAGCCTGTCCAACCTCTCCCTATTGCTCAGGTCCTCAAGTCCTTACAACATTCCTCATAAATCTTCACAATACTTCAAATGTAGCCTCTCCAACATCTTGTATGACTGTAACAGCGATTTAATTTAGTTTATTGTCACGTGTACCGAGGTACAGTGAAAAGCTTTTGTTGTATTTCCCCGTTCAGCAGAAAGACTTTCCATGATTACAATTGAGCCACCCAACGTGTAAAGATACATGATAAAGGGAGTATTGTTCAGTGCAAGATAAAGTCCAGTAAAGTCCGATTAAAGATCGTCTGAGGTACCAATGCTGGAGATAGTAGCTCAGGACTGCTCTCTAGATGTTTTTAGAATGGTTCAGTTGCCTGATGACAGCTTGGAAGAAACTGTCCCTGAATCTGGAGGTACACGTTTTCACACTCCTGCACCTCTTGCCTGTTGGGGGAGGGGAGAAGAGGGAGTGACCAGAGTGAGACTGGTCCTTAATTATGCTGGTGGCCTTGTCGAGGCAGAGTGAAGTGTAGATGGAGTCAATGGAAGGGAGGTTGGTTTGTGTGTGATGGTCTGGGCTGCGCCCACAAATTCTTCACAATCCACCTTCTATACTCAGTTTCCTCACTAATGAATGAACCAGCAGCCTTCCTAGTTGTTTGTAGATTAGGGAAGAAGCGTGGGCTTATGGAATATATAAGTGCATGCTGTGTGCAAGCTCACTGGACTTCACCTCGGGCTGGACAGGAATGGTGCCAGGACCTTCAAGTTCTCTATGCCAGGCTACTGTGAAGGGGTCCCCAGTGTGCAGAAAAATCGGGACTTGTTGCTACCAACTGCCACTCCTATCAGTGAAGACCGAATGAGCAGAAGACTTGCGATTAATTTAATCCTTTCTAAACCTCTCACTGTATTTCACTATACTTTAATAACCTGTTTCTTTGTAATGTTGTTCTTTCTCCATTTTTGACCCAAATCCTCAAAACCTGCCTGTATGATTACAAAGCCCAAGTCCTAATCATTTGTACATTCAAAGGAAATAAGTAGTCCCTTTACCAATCTTATGGTAAACTCCACTGAACACTTCCCTCCAGACTGTGAAACAATCTTTCATGGATCACATCTTGTTTCCTGCTACCTGGCCAATTTTCTATTCCCATTGCCACCGTCTCTTTTACACAACAGACTTCAATCTTGATCAGGTGCCTATTGTGCGGTATCTCTCGAATGCCTGATGGACATCAATGTATAGACCATATCAACCCCATTTCCCTCATCAACACTCCCTGTAACTTTATCAAAAGAACCTATCATGTTAGTTGAACATGATTTGTTTTTAATAAATCCACATGGCTTTCACTCATCAATCCACACCTGCCTAAGTGACTGCTAATTCTGTCTATGATTAATATTACTGTTTAGCTTAGAGATATTGCATGCAAACAGGCCCTTCAGCCCACCGAGTCCATGCCGACCATCGATCATCCATACACTAGTTCTGTTATCCAATTTTCGCAACCTGCACACAAGGGGCAATTTTACAGAAGCCAATTAACCTAAAAATGTGAAACCGGGGCACCCAGAGAAAACCCACGCAGTCACAGGGAGAAATGACAAACTCCATACAGACAGCACCCATAGTAGGGATCGATCCAGGTCTCTGGCACTGTAAGGCAGCAACACCACCGCTGTGCCACTGTGCACTGACACTGTTATTGTCAGAACCTTCCTCTCATCCGATCTTAAGCTGCCCGGTTATAGTTCCTGGGGTCACCCTTTTTATATAAGGCTGTAATATTTGAAACAAGTCAGTGCTCAGCCATCACTGTCTGGTAGAGTATCAGAGCCTCTGTAACTTACTCCCTCAGTTCCCTCAACAAGCCCAGGGCAGCACAATGGTGCAGCTGGTAGATCTGCCTCCCACAGCACCAGAGACCCGGGTTCGATCCTGACCTCAGGTGCCGTCTGTGTGGATTTTGCACTTTCTACCTATGTGACCGTGTGGGTTTCCTTCAGTTGCTCCAGTTTTCTCCCACATCCCAAAGACACATCCCAAAGGGTCGGTAGGTTAATTAGCTGCTGTAAATTGCCCTTAGTATACGGAGTAGATAAAAAAGTGGGATAACATAGAACTTATGTGAACGGGTGATCGATGGTTGCTGTAGATTTGGTGGACCTTGACCACATTTTTAGTCTGGTTTAGTTTATTACTGTCATGTGTACTGAGGTACAGTGAAAAGTTTTTTGTTACGTGTTATCCAAACAAGACTATACCTGATTACAATCCAGTTGTCCACAGTGTACAGATAAAGGATAAATGGTACAACATTTAATGCAAGATAAAGTCTGATTAAAGATACTTCAAAGGTCTCAAATTAGATCGATGTGGGGAGGTCAGAATTGCACTCCAGCTGGTGAGAGGACCGTCCAGTTGCCTGATAACAGCTGGGAAGAAAATGTCCCTGAATCTGGAGGTGTGCATTTTCAAACTTCTGTGCCTCTTTTGACTGATAGGAGAGGGGAGAAGAAGGAGTGGCTGGGGTGAGATTCGTCCTTGATTATGCTGGGCCAGTGCCTTCTCATCACAAACTTTTAGCTCATCAAGAATCTCAATCACATTTTCTTTTGCTGAGATGAGCCACATTTTACTCCTTGACTAATGAAGTAAAGTATTCCTTTAGTATCATAGCCAATGTCCTTCGTCTCCACGAGTCAATTTCCCGCCCAATATCTGATCAGCTCCACAATTCTTTTTTACAATACTTTTTTATTTACTTACCTATATAATATTTTGGATTCCCTTTTATGTTTGTGGTCATTCTTTTCGCATGCTCTCTTTCCTATTTCCTTTCTCACTTTCCCACTAAATTTCTCACTTGTAAATTGCCCCTATTGTATAGGATGCAAAACTGGGATGACATAGAACTAGTGTACAGGTAATCGATGGTGTGGACTCGTTGGGCCGAAGGGCCTGTTTCCATGCTGTAACTCTAAACTAAATTAGAAGTAAACTAATTGGAACAAGTACTTGGTTTTCACTTTCGTTGTCAATCCTGGCATCTACTGTGTGCTTCTCTTCTCTGCTCTGATTTAATCTCTACTTCTGTTTTGGTCATCCACTGAGTTCTGACTTCAGTTTCCCTCATGGGAATGTAATTCAATTGTGGCTGAAACATCTGCACTTTAACAGGCTTCCTCTGTTCAATTACACTTTTTGCCTGCCCAGCACTGAATTCAATTCATCCAAGCTAGATTTGTTCTCATGCCAATGAAATTGGCCTTTATCCAATTGATTAGTTTTACCTCAGAGAGGCTGAGATTATTTCCCATGGCTATTCTACACGTGATATTATGATCGCTCTTTCCTAGATGCTCCCCCAGTGGTACTTGGTCCACTTGGCCTGGCTCATTTCCCAGAAACAAGTCGAGCAATGCTGTCTTCCTCACTCAGCCAGAAACACACCGAGCGAGAATATTCTCCCGAACACCCTTCAGGATCTCATCCCTCACTTAATTCCTTAAGTTATTGCTGCTCCAACCTATATTCATGGAGTTTGGGGCGGTACAGTGGCGCAGCTGGTAGAGTTGTTGTCTTACAGTGCCAAATACCCGGGTTCGATCCTGACTACGAGTGCTCTTTGTACGGAGTTGGTATGTTCTCCCTGTGACCACGTGGGTTTACCCCGAGTACTCTGGTTTCCTCCCACACTCCAAAGACATCTAGCTTTGTAGGTTAATTGGCTTTGGTAAATTGTAAATTGTCCCCAGTGTACAGGATAGTGTTAATGTACAGGGGTGATTGCTGGTTGGCGTGGACTCGGTGGGCCGAAGGACCTGTCTCCATGCTGTATGCTGTGAAGCAATGATGGAATACCTTTAGAGACGTTAAACTTTAAAGTCTCTTAACATTCCCATCACTTTAAACTGTAAAGTCTCTAAAGTCATTTCATCATTGCTTCACTGTGTCCATTGTGCATCTCGGCAATTTTCCAGCAAATTTGCTTATCAATATCCCACCAGCTGGTGATCTACAGAACAATCCCAATGATCTTAATGAACCTTAACCAGTGAATAAGAGGTCCACCAGAGGGTCCAGGCATGATGTGATGACAGGCTGGTGGGACGAGTGTAGATGGGGCATGTTGATTGACATGGGCAGTGGTTAATGGGCCTGTTTCCACGCTATCTGACTCCATGGTTCTATTGACGTATTAATTGTAAGTGACAGCGATCACCCCATACACCAGCACTATCTTACATACTAGGGACAATTTACAATTTTTACCAAAGGCAATTAACTACAAACCTGTACTTCTTTGGAGTGCGGGAAGAATCTGGAGCAGAGAAAATCCAGGGAGAACATGTAAACTCCATACAGACAACGCCCGTCAGGATCAAACCCGGGTCTCTGCCATTGTAAGGCAGCAACTCTACAACTGTTCCAATGTGCCGCCCCAAACCCAATCCTACCTGAACCAATTTCATTTTCCCCACATTCCCATCACTTCCCCCACCCCTAGATTCTACCCTTCATAAGCATACCGGGGGCAATTTATAGTGGTTAATTAATGTACCAACATGAACGTCATTGGAATGGGGGCTGGAACTGGAGAGCCCAAAGGAAACAGAGTGCACAGTCACATGGTGAACGTGCAAACTCCACACAGACTACAACAGAGGTCAGGATTCAACTCAGGTCACTGGAGCTGTGAGGCAGCAGCTCTACTAGCTGCACCACTGTGGCGCCTAAATAGGGATGAAGTGAATGTGTCATGGTTTGAACAACCAGCTATGTCTGTAATTCATTTGTAGCATAATAATGTAGCATTATAAAGAACCCAGTCTTCCTAATGACGATTGGGATAATTAATCAGCAACAGGCCACATTCAGTCCTTAGCTGGAACTACAATAGTGGATGCTAAAGTCAGTCTTGAGACACTTGGATTAAAACTGGAAATTTTGTCCAATATTGTCTGTAGTCCAGTGATCTCCATGGGATAATGTACATTTTCATTTCACTAGAGCAGGCGATTAGCTACAATAATGGACAAACCCAGAGAAAATTGGGCAGGAATGACATAAGTACATTAATACAATAAATGGCAGGACCCTAAGGAGCATTGACGTACCGATAGATTTTGGGGTGCAAATCTTTAGCTCCCTAAAAGTGGCATCACAAGTAGATAGGGTGGTAAAGAATCTGGGTGGTTACTGTCGAGGCACTGAGCATAAAAGTTGGGAAGATCAGAAGGAACTCTATAAAACTTTGGATATACATTTGGAGTATTAGGTTTAGTTTTGGTTGCCCCACTTCAGGAAGAACACAGAGGCTTTGGAGAGGATGGTTTGCTATGATATTGTCTGAATTAGAGAGTATCAGCTATAAGGAAAGGTTGGACAAATTAATATTGTTTTATTTGCAGTGTCAGAGACTATGGTTCAACTGATGATCGGAAAAAATTATGAAGAACACAGAGAGGACAGATAGTCAGAGATTTGTTTCCCCATTTTTAGCTTTAGTTTTAGAGATACATCGTGGAAACAGGCCCTTTGGCCCACCAAAGCCATGCCAACCCACTGTCACTTGTACACTAGTTCTATCCTGTAATCCACAGACCTGCACATCTTTGGAATGTGGGAGGAAGTGCCACGCAGTGCCAGGAAGAACGTACAAACTCCGTACTGACAGCACCCGTAGTCAGGATCGAACCCGGGTCTCTGGCGCTGTAAGGCAGCAACTCTACCACTGTGCCACTGCCTGTGAAAAAGAACTTTATCCTCTCAACTGGTTAGTGGTTTTGTAAGGAGAAACAGAGTTAACATTTAAGGTCAACTCTCTGAACTCCAGGCTTCACGTTGTCTCGGGAGAGCAACCAATGTAATCAATGTACATTCCCACCCTGTCATTCTCTCTACTCTTTTCCTTTGGCCAAAAGATACAACAGCTGAAAAGCATGTACTAACTGATTCAAGAACAGCTTATTCCCCACTGTTATCAGGCTCTTCAATGGATCTTTGATATGCATGAAATAAGTTCTCGATCTACAATACCTCGTTAGGACCTTTGCACCTTTTTATATCTGCACCATCTCTGCAGATGTAACACTATATACTACAATCTATTTATTTTCTCTTTTGCACTAACAACTGATTTGCATTTGTTATGATTTGCACGAATAGCACACAAAATGTAATGAGGTACAGGTTTTTCCATTGTATCTCGCCACATGTGACAATAATCGTGACACCAATAATGTTACCATGTTAAATAGACTCTTACAATAGGAAGAGCCACTGTGAATGATGCTGAACCAAGGCCACTGATCACCTTCATTTCGAGGTACCTCAGTGAACCCACCGATCACCCTTCATCTCTAATCACCTTTCACCTCAAGGTATCTCAGTGACAATACTAATCACCTTCAACTCAAGGAACCACAGTGACCCTGCTGATCACCCTTCTCCTCAAGGTACCTCAGTTTCTCCACTGATCAACCCTTCCCCTCAAGATCCCTCAGTGACCTCACTGATCGCCCCTCACTCGAGTTGCTTCAATAAGCCCAATCATTAGTAATGAGTAATTCCCATGGAGGTTGTTGCTAGGCACATGCTTGTTCTGTTGTTTCCTGTTCGCATGCTCCGGGGGCTTTATGGATGCAGTTGAATAGAGTTGACTGCTGCCTATATTGGGAATCCTGCCCCTTTGCCTCTGAGAGTCCCATTGGACCTTCATATGCTGAGACCTGCAGAGAGCGATACTTGGTTCATAAGTTATAGGAGCAAAATTAGGCCATTCGGTCCATCAAGTGTACTTCACCATTCAATCATAGCTGATTTCCCTCTCAACCCCATTCTCCTGCCATCTCCCCGTAACCCCGACACCCGTACTAATCAAGAATCTGTCAATCTCTGCCTTAAAAATATCCATTGACTTGGCCTCCACAGCCGTCTGTGGCAATAAATTCCACAGATTCACCACCCTCTGACTAAAGAAATTCCTCCTTATCTCCTTTCTAAATGTAGATTATTTTATTCTGAGGCTATGGCCTCTGGTTCTAGACTCTCCCACTAGTGGAAACATCCTCTCCACATCCACTCTATCCAGGCCTTTGTTTTGTTTCGGATTACTGGAAGGTTGCGGCACAACAGAATCTAACATCGCTGCTTGTGAAAGGTTGTTCTAATGTATTTTTTTCTAGACAATCTTCAGCCAAATTTCCCTCCCACATGGAGCAGCTGTTTAACCATGATACACTTTGCTGGTCGTACACAGCCCCGTTGCAGGGATTTTGGGTAGGATGGAGACGATAGGCATTTTCCATGGATTGTTTCCTACATGGAATATTCAGCCTGTGCAATAATTTGAAAGGTCTATCTCTTTCAGTGTTGAAAATGCTGAACTGTGGCACTCGATGTGAGTGAAAGTTTATGAATTGGCATGTTCGATTTTAACATCTGCATTTATCTGCATATTCTTGTCATCTTCATATTTAATCTCTTTCATTCATAAAGTAATTTTCAACCTCCCTAATTTACTATAGCATAAATTAATCAGAACAATTTGGCTTGTTGAAAGAAAATAACTGAACGACTATTATTTCATTGATCTTTTAATTAAATGTGTTAATATTTATATCTTCTTAAATTTATCAATACTTAGATATTTTCAAATTAGTTGTTTTTTAATTGGTGTATAATTACAGCTCAAATGCACCGATTAGACTTATTTTAATAAACATTTTGTGCTCTAATAACTACTTGAACTAACGTAATGAAAAAAATCATATGCAACAGTATTGAGGTAAAGTTAATTAAACTGTAATCAAGGGTTTAGCATTAATTATTAATACATTTTCAAAGAAAACAATGCATTTCAAAACTTCAACGCAACTTGTAATCCAATCCAGCAAACATTACTTTTGTCTGTCGCTTATTAGCATTTAAGTGGAACCTTTTGCGTGGGCAAGTAGATATTTTTAAAATCTTGCCAAACAATAGGAAGGGTGAGGCAGAGTAATTACAGTTGTAGGGAATACAACAAATTAAATAATGCCTTGACTGTGAAAGCGTGGGAGTTGGTTGACAAGTGAATAAAAATAAAATAATTTGAACCTTAACGATTGAACACCTTTCTTCATTCCAGAGGTGAACTTGACAATGGTTACAGTATGGCTCAATAAGAGAAGAATCACCTATTAGCTCACAAAGTTTGGAGAGAAAATGAAACAAGCTCAATTTGATGGTACAGTAAAGGGTTTCACATAATATACGCTTCCAATTTTCCTTCAGTTATTCCACTTAAAGTCATAGTACATTTTATTATTAATCCTCCAAAAGATAATATGGTCCAGTTATCATCAGCAGTAGGCCAGCTGTTAGCTGTCTATCAACCACCTGAAGTGGACAAGCTGAGCAGGAGCAAAAATGTCATTCCTTTGATCTGGCAAAGAGCAGCTGCTGATTTATGTACTAGGACTTTGTTCTTCTGTTCTATTTTACTTTCTTTCCTAAGGCAGAACCATGAAATCTGGTGGAAAACTGCATTGTTCATTGCAACATCAACAAGCTCTGACAACTGCAACAGGCTTTCGTTGGCTTCGAGACAGCTCTCAGGCATCTCTTCTGATGCTCACCTTTCGAGATTCAGTTGTTTATTGTTCAATTTAACTTCTGTACATTGAATGGACTGTGGCCAACACGCCTGGGGCATAAACACACCTGTATGAAAGGAGCCTTATTGTGGCAACTATCTCGTCCAAACTACATACATACTCCCCATTTCCATACTAAGAAAGAATGCTCCATCCTCCCCTATGGCACATCTTGCCTGAAGTGCACTTCATATTTCTGCTGACCTCTAAAGCCTTATCCACAGTCAAGAGCATTTTTCCTTTTTTATTTATTAAGGCTATAAGACCTAAAGAATGGGGATTAGAGAGGTAACTTTATATTTGGCTGTCTGTCAGTCACAAAACAAAAATTCTCTCAGAATCCACAGAGCAAATCAGAGTGAAGTTTCCTTATTGGGATTAGTTCCATTAGCCCCGATCCAAACATTCTAGTTTGACATGTATATTGCTGAAGTAAATTCAGCTCTTCACCCTCCACACATATCACCAGCACACAGCATTCAGTAGGTGCAGCATTAGGCTGGCTTCTAATTTACAGAGTGCATGGTAGATGTTTTTGCAAAAAGATTTCTGGATGGTCCACTGAACGATTATCTTTGTAGATAAATCTGATGTGGTTAAGATGCTTTGCTATTAATCATCCATGATGATAAACTCTAAACATAATCAATACCTCACTTTTATGTAGCAGTGTTAGATTACTTGATTGAATTAGAGATTATATTAATGGACTTAATAAATCCTGAACTCAACATGTAGAGCGATGAGTCTCAATTCTTATATTAAACGCAAGTCAATCTGGAGGTAATTATAGTTTAAAAACATTGTGCACAATAGAAAGCAAGTAGAAAATAACTTTTTATTTTGAACATGGCTCTTCATATTACAGAGAAGTAAACCATATCTTTGATGCCATCTTATAGTCAGCTGCTTGGTCTACCTTACAAATCTTTGAAACCGCTAGTTCAGGTCAATAAACTGAAGTGCCTGACCTCCAACTACTCTTGCAAGTGTCATTTAGAATAAGAGCAGTGAATCATGAACAGAGTGGAAAATATCTCAATTATGGGACTGATTGACTCCATGGAGAGTTGTTGCTCTGTCATTACTGTAGACAGGGAGCAGCCCGTATTGTGTATCAGCAGAGTTTTAAATTATTTTCAGTGGAACAACAGCAGGGCAATTCTATACAAGGGTAGAGTGATAATTATTTAATCAATATTGTCTAACATCATTCCTACATTCAACAGCCCCCGCTCAGAGATAACACAAGATACCAATTTCATTCTGCCTTAGTTCCTGCGCTATTTACATAAGGATGTGTCTACAAGTTCTGATCTTCAGCAACCAAATAAAAATGTCCAACCACAGGTTTGCAAAGGAATTAAACTTCACTTTTTAAAAAAATGTGCACAATGTGGAATGTATTTTAGGGCACATCATGTAAAGCAAACACTCAACATGGGATTTAAATCAGAGTTAAATCTGTACCTACTGGTAGAGCACTGGATCAACCTGACTTCTCGCAGATCCCAAGGCAAAACCCACAAAGCCTGACTGTCAAGAAAACGCAAATGAAAGTAGATACTGGTTGTAGAGTGGTGTGTCAGGTTCATCCCTGAGGCCAGCGAATCGTGTTTTCTGAGTCGTCTGACATTAATAGTGCATAGAGCTCTCCCTCCTTTACACTCACATTAAACCTCAAGTCTGTTTGTGTGAAAGCCTCTATCCTCTGACTATTTGTTTCAATTTATAATGGAATTAATTGAACAGATGAAGTTCTACTTTAAATTGTTCGTAGATAGCACTTTTTGTATGCCCAACCACTGGTAGAAAATCAATCCCTTGTGTGATTTACATTACACATGATTTTACAATATTTCTCTTACTTGTACTCTCCAACCTATGTTACCAAAACCCAAGTTTATCAATTTAAAAAAAAAATCCATGTTAGTCTGAAGTGACTTGCCCAAATGACCCAGTCTCAGAGCAGAAGGATAAATGTGATATAATCTATCACTGGTCTCCTAACATCTTTATGGCTGATATGCATTTTTCAAAATAGCTTCTTTTCCACTTGTTGAAGTTGTATACAGTGGATTTACATAATACTGCCAAATATCAACATAATTAATGTGCACGTTCAATATCAATGCCATTAAACTATGTCAATACATTAGCTTTCCACAAAATGCATGAATAATTTGTGCACATTTAGGCAAGGTTAAATGATGGTAGCAGAACTAACCTAAAGAGGGTGCTATTTTAAACTTGTCAACCTTCCCCACTGGATTTTTCACCTTTCTTTATCCCCATTGTGGCCCTGACTATCGAACAAGTGACTTATCTTTCAGCAGTACATGTGACAATAAACTAGGAGTCGACCTACTTTGATAAAACATTCATATCCAAGCAAAGATAAAAGATAATGGAGAACATTGAAGTGCTCAAGTTCTTAAATTTCTCAAATTTAACGATGTCAATTTTTTTGCTAAAGAAAAGGGACCTGGGTATAACGAGAGGACTGATTAGTACTTTCCAAAGCAAATTCTAAAATATAGTTAATCATTAGGAGTGCAACAAGATTGGAATATAATTTGAACATTTGGCTCGTATTTATGTGAATATTAAGCTGTTCCATTCCCCTTTGCAGACCTATAATGGTTTGACCAATAGAGACCAAGGTTTCACACACAGGGGATCAGAAACTGATGTCTAGACCTAACCACTTAAGACAGGTGACTATTAGTCCTAGTCCCCATGGTGACCGCCTCTTAACTATCTGTCTGGTCTGCATTGATATCTTAAGATTTTTTTTCTAAGCTCCAATTTAGAAAAGGTGCCAACTTAAGCCATTCCAACTGTGCTGCAGTGATTAATTTTCAGTAATCCAAAAAATGTATTTTAGTAACTGGCGGTCTTAAGCAAAAGTAAAGACTTCTCGAAGCAGCCAATGACAGTAGTTTTCCATTCCTGACATTTAGAAATTATAGAACAAAACTCAACCGTTAATTGGCACGTTCACAAACTACCATCTATATCAGAGGGTCCATGGAGGTTTGATAACATCAGCCCTTCTGTGGAATCTTCTTTAATTCAATTTATCTTCACCTTCTACCAAATATGGTGTTCCACCTTAAACGTCTGTATGCCACAGGCAGACTATATCGCTGCTTTGAGTGTTACTGATAGCCTCTATGAAATGTGTTCTCCCCTGTGAAGCCAGGTCTTCTGTTTGGTAAACAACTACAAGCGTTTCAAATCCCTTTTACACCATTTTCTCTCCTTTCTTCTTGACATTGGAAGTGCTAATTACATTCCTTTGAAAACATAGTATTTTTACACTATCTATATCACAGGAACGGTGAAAATGTATAACACGCACAATGGAAGGAATCTAAAAGTGAATTGATCGTTCTGGGAATTCTGTCCAATTGTACCCCAGGAGCAGGAGAGACTTGAAACGTTGCCAACTAAAACAGGTCAGCCAATGGTTTCTGCCCTGCCAGGCATAAAGAAATATTGCTAAACTCCCAGGACTGTAAAGATGAGCACTGGCTCGGAATAAAGTTTAACCATATTCTACCAAGGGCAAATTAAACAGGAAAATAAGTTGAGTTTAGTTTATTGTCACATGTACTGAGGTGCAGTGAAAAGCTTTTGTTGCGTGTGAACTAGTCAGCGGAAAGACAAGACATGGTCACAATGGAGCCATCCACAGTGTACACATACAGGATAAAGGGAATAATGTGAATAATGTTTAATGCATGATAAAGTACAGTAAAGTCCGATCAAAGATAGTTCGAGGGTCTCCAATGTGATAGATTGTAACTCTGGACTGCTCTCTAGTTGTTGATAAGATGGTTCCGTTGCCCGATAACAGCTGGGAAGAAACTGTCCCTGAATCTGGAGGTGAGCGTGTACTTCTGTACATTTTGCCCGATAGAAGAGGGGAGAAGAGGGAGTGGCCGGGGTGTCACTCAGGTCTCTTCAACAGAAAAACTACCACCAGTAAAGCTTACTCTCAATTCTATCATGTTTTGGAAAAGGAACATCAGCAACAGGAGGCCATTCAGCCCATCTTCACTCCTGCATTCCCCTTTGGTTAGATCCTAGCTGGTCTTCATTTTAAGTCCATTTATTTGACTTGGCTCCGTTTTGCTCAATTTACACTTCCCTTCCAAAGTTCTAGCAATCTTAAAAGTATTCAAACTTTTAACTGGTTCACTTTCACCCCTTTGAGGACAGAAAATTCCACGTTTGCATTAGCTTTAGTACTTTAGTTGAGAGATACAGGGAGAACGTACAAACTCCATACAGACAGTACGCGTAGTCAGGATCAAACCTGTAAGGTAGCAACTCTACTCCTGCGCCACTGTGCTGCCCCTCTACCACTTTTTGATTTAAACATTTCCCAATTTGATAGTTTTATTTCTGGGTTCCATCATTTTCAATACCCTCCAGCAATGGAAATAATTTTCCTATATCACGTCTGTAAGCTCCTTCCAACATTTTGAACACCTCAAATGTCCACATGCCCATTTATACCATGGGTCCTCATATCCTTTATAAAGGATAAACCCCAACAATTAAAAACCTAGAATTTAAAGTTACAGTGCTTCTTCATGCCAATCTATTTGAGCTTTGTGTTAAAAATTGAATTAAATGGTTTAGAGGGATATGGGCCAAACGTGGCAGGTGGAACTAGTGTAGATGGGGAGTCTTGGTCGGCATGGGCAAGTTGGATCGAAGGGCCTATTTCCATGCTGTATGACTCTATGAATCGATGAATGCATTCAGTACAGTACCACGTACTACTGAACATGTAGATGCTCTGCATAAGGCTCACCTTAAACTAACGTTATACTGCAGCAGATGCGAGTCTAAATGATGGGTGCTTCACTCCTCGCAGTGGGCATACATCACAGGGTAGTTTGGATTTGATGGCACCTTTAAATTATAGAGTGCAATTTGTGTTGAGACTAAGTTAGACCCTGTGTGCACTGAAGCTAACTGGATGGCTTAAACTATAAATCTTACACGATGGGCAGGTGCTGCCTTGAAGACTTCTGTATTCCGCATATAAAAGGGATCAGCGAGTGGGAGTTGCTTCAATTGGCTATTCAGTAAGGTAGTTCCCAAACTCAAGTGCAGAATACATGAAGACTTGTGATAATGCAGACACCATCAAAAACAACATTTTATTTTACAAAATGTAATTCAGAACGGACGCAAGTAAAAATAGATGCTCTTTCTCCCTCACTTAGCTGTTTAAAAACGCAGCCTGCCACATTGTTGTTTATATCTGCTTTAACGAGTTTTATTTTGTCATTGTTTTTACAGTGATTTGCTGTGAAATATCAGACTGACTGCTCACTCCAACCCCCACCTCAACCACTTCCCCCAACCCCCCCCCCCTACCCCACCCCCAGCCCCAATTGCTCCTTTTTATAGCCTTCGATGGCCTTTTCATCTCAGTGATGCTGTCGTTGGTCACAAATCTCACTGCTATTCCACTGTGTGACATCTTCACTCGTTTGCTGCTGCTCATTAACAAACAATACTGCTGTGAAATTGGTTTAATGACAAAGTAATAAAATTGCTATTCAACTCACAGATTGCCGGAGGCTCCTCAAGCTCCTACAAGGCTTACACTGTGTGCCAAGATGCATTAAGCTGCTTATTTGTGTACACTGCATCCTTCACTCTGTTTTAGTCTATTTTTCTCTGTCTATATTCAAAACTGTTTCCTTGCTGCCTCCCACCTTAAAATTAACATTGATTTATGCGTGTAACCTGTGCCACATTGACTCCAAGTGTGTTACATCACACGGCTGGTACTATAGATAATCATAAAGGAAACATGGACCCTCTAACAAAGGAAACAAACCATTAAATATACAATTCTCTATTTAGATTTATCACAATATTAGCAGATAATTTTGACCTGTATCTTCTCAAATATGTAATGTTTCCAATCTTACTTTTTTTTTTACATCTTAATACCTTGTTCACAAGTATTAAACGGCCTGTGTTAGAAAAGGCTTCATAAATTTTGGTTTACAGAAGTGATTTGTGCCATTGATGCCATCAGATTAACCATAACATAAATTTATGGTTTTAAATTAAGTCATAATTTAAATGGTTAAATTAAACCATTTAACCATCTTTAAGTGTTTAAAATGCCACCATTTCTTGCTTAGCAGGGAATGTTGAGATAGTATTTACTACGCCTTGACAATTTTCTTTACAGTAGAAAGTGAATGTAAATGCATTATATGGCTAAATCCCTCCAGAGAATGTTAAATATGCACTGTTGTTTGGTGATGGAAGAGGCTTCTCCGAACTGTCCCCAGCATCATATATAGGCACAAAATGCTGGAGTAACTTAGCGGGTCAGGCTGCATTTCTGGAGAAAAGGAATAGGTGACATTTCGGGTCGGAACTCTTCTTCAGACCACTATCACCTCCTCTTACTCCACAGGATGACATTGCTCCTTTAAATATCAGTTTGCCTTCTCGCTTGGGCTATTTGAAGATTTTATTAATACAAGATGTATGCATACCTACAAAGCTGTTTTTGCTGCCACCTGTTTTTCATAATGAGTGCCCATTTTCTAAAACTTCTTGGTTACCATTTCTAGAGGCCACTACCTCCCCCCTGATTTACTGTTGATAGACAAGAATGAAATAACCAAACAGCTATGGAACAGGTGGGTAATTCTAATTTCTCAGCAGCCAACATTTTTTATTGCTATAATGTAAGGAACTCTTACGAGTTATTTGAGCTTTTTTTTTGCTTGTTTCCCAAAACAAGCTTTTTTGGCTTTCTTGAAGCAGTGGTTTGGTTTGGAACAGTTCTGTTCAATGTGCAGAAGGAATGCCTGGCACGAGCTGAATGGGGGAGTGAAACACAGTAGTTATGTGGCCGGCCACAAGAGGCAAATAGTTAGTGTGGGGGGAGCGGCTGATGGGTAGGCATTGAAGAAAAGGGTTTTACAACCTGACAGGTCAAAAAATGTAAGAGAGCAATATGAGAAGGAGGTCACAAATAGTCTGGAGGTGGTGGTTAGAGAAGAGACAATTCGTGGTGGAAATGGGGGAACAAAAATGAAAGAGCAGCACACAGTGAGTGGCACAGCGCCAGAGACCCAGGTTCGATCCTGACCTCGGGTGCTGCAGTGAGGAGTTTGAGCGTTCTCCCTGCGACCATGTGAGTTTGCTCTGGGTGTTCCGGTTTCCTCCCCCATCCTAAAAGACCTGCGGGTTTGTTGGTTAATCAGCTTCTGCAAATTGCCCCCAGGTATGCAGGAAGTGGATGCGATAACATAGAATTAGTGTAAATGGGTGACCCATGGACGGCACGGACTTGCTGGGCCGAAGGGCCTGTTTCCATGCCATATCTCTAAACCTAATAAGTAGTGGGAGTGCAGAGAGGATAGTTGAGGCAGGATGCAATGTTTCCAAGGAGCCATGCAGGTGCCGGAACTTGTGTATGACTTGCCAGTTGCCACATGCAGTCATGGACTGCCTCATGCACCATGGAATTACAATGGCATCAAACATTGCGCAATCATCTGGGAACATCCCCATTTCTGACGTCTTATTGGAAGGAAGATGGTTGATGAAGCAGCTGAAGATGGCTGGGGCTATGACATGGCTATGAAGAACTCCCATGGTGATGTCATCATGTTGGCAAGATTGGCCACTGACAGCCACAACCATTTCCCCTTGTGTGACACATGACACCAAGTACTGTGCGCTGCCCACTTTGATGGCCATTCAACTGCAAAATTGCCATAGCTCAAATTCAAAAAGAGTAGGGGCATCCTCTGTAACACCCTGGCTAATATTTATCCTTAAACAGATATTATCGGAAGATGTGGAGAGGTGATGTTTCGGGTCGGGACCCTTCTTCGGATGGATTGTAGGTGGGGGCAGGGAAAGAAAACTGGGAAAGAGGAGAGGAAGGATAAATCATGGCACGTTTTGTCCTGCCTCTCCTCTCCCAATTTTCTTTCCCCCTTCTTCCTACAAGCAGTCTGCAAAAGTTATCCAGACCACAAACGTCACCTATCCATGGTCTCCAGAGATGCTGCCAGGCCTACTAAATTACTCCAGCACTTTGTGTCCTTTTGTGTCAACCAACATTTGCAGCTCCTTGTTTCTATTTATTAGAAAACATATTTTCTGATGATATTCAATTTTTGTGAGATTGTCAAAAGCAATTAACTGACATGAGGTGCCAGTTAAGGGCAGAAAGCATTAGTACAAGGTTAATGTTTCAGGTGAATGATCTTTTATCTGACATTTCATCAGTTTGGGTTCGAACCGCGTGTGGCTTCACTTTGCAGGGGTTCGTTGAGATGGGAAGACGGACTATGTCCGCCAATTGTCTGCAGAAACAGTTCACATCCAAAGACAGTTCTGCTGAGGCTGCACTATTTTGGATTAAAAGTTTGGCTCATGTAAGGCTTATCTTCAGACAAGCAGATGAAATAACTGCCAGGGGTTTGGATAAAGAGGATGAAAGATGGATTTGTGTGTTATATATCGATAGTTGATCTTAGTATTCTGGATAGCATCATTGAGGGTCATAACACAAATGGCAACAGCAGAAGTGAACCGCAGAAGGAAAGTAATAGTAACTGAAATGATTGACTCTTTCCTTGCAAGCTAACAACCTTGTATTCAGTGCCTCTCTGTCAGAAGACTATGGGTTTGAGCAAATAATTATCTCAGGTGGGATTTACAAAATTTCACGCCAACAGAGGCAGTAAATTTCTTCACATAAACTAGCCAAAATCCATCCCTCAGTCTCGACACCAAGTAGATTATCTGGTCACTTATGTCAAAGTCCTTACAGTCAAACTGACAGCCACATTTCCCTAACATATTCAAATGCAGGCAAGGTCTGTGCTTCACGGGTGGAGAACTATAGTTTTGATGAGGAAGTATTGGTTTGGATCAAATCTCAGCACACATGAGCAGTTAGTTGGCAGGATGCAGCAAAGATTTCAAAAGTGGCAATGCTCGGGAGATGCAACGGAACATAATAAACATCTGGACTGGCTAAGATCAGATGCTACAAGTTCTGAGAGAAAAAAAGCACTTGAATTATGTCAATTCAAGGGGAAATCGGAGCAGGAACCAACAACTGATTTTTTAATCTTTTTCTCTGTTTAGTTTAGAGATGCAGCACGTAAACAGGCCCTTCAGCCAACTGAGACCAAGCCAACCTGTGATCCCCGCACACTAGCACTATCCTACACATAGGGGACGATTTGCAATTTTTACCAAAGCCAATTAACCTACTGTATGTCTTTGGAGTGTGGGAGGAAACCGGAGCATCAGGGGTAAACCCATGCGGTCACGGGGAGAATGTACAAACTCCGTACATACAGCACCCGTAGTCAGGATCAGATCCGGGTTTCTGGTGCTGGAAGGCAGCCACTCTACTGCTGAGCCACCATGCTGCAGCATCTGACTCAGATCACCATTAAGATCGGAATTCGCGAAGTAGTGATTACAATGATATTGGAAGTGTTATTCAAAAGAGAATGAATAGTCACTTGTTGCTACAGTATCTCCGTAAAAAAAGTCAGAGCTATCCCTTGGACAGCACAACAACCCAACAACAATGTTGGCAACATCATCAGCACAATGTTTCAATTTTACCAAGTGCCTTCAGGTCACACAAGACACTAGTGTACAATTAAGGCGGTTATTATAACCTTTTGTAACTTTCCTTGCTATATGTTCCTACTTGGCAAATTCTGTAGTTGCAGCTCAGAAGTCAGTAAATGGAATCCATGTGCTGTTTGCATCGTCGCAAGTTCGAGATGTAGCAGATTGCAGTATAAACACACTGGAGTATAAGTCACTGAACTCTAGTGTTCCTCTCATAGCAAATTGATAGCATAATTTTATTATGCTATGAACAATGACTACAGGGAATGTGCAAGATCTGCACAGCTCTACATATAATCCATTTGACTAAATGTAACACTTCCATTAGATGAGTGTATAATGAAAGCAGTACTGGATGCCAGCAAGGACTATAACATTTCAGTTTCCAGATCTTGTCAAAAGGGCACACAATAAATCATACATATAGCTTATTAAATGTCATAGGCAGGTGATCCAACAGGGAGGACAAGGAGGGTGCTTATATTGCAAGATGACTTCGCTGTCATGTGATATGTATTCTTCAGAGCGCTAAGGTCAGAAATCCTTCACATGGATTTTAATAAGCTACTTATTACCGTCTTTCAATGCTAATTATTTGATATATCCTTTCGGTAACCATCTATTAATATTGAAGTGGTAGCCATATTTTAACAATGATTGGGTAATAACAATCATTGTTCATTTTTATATAATTGATAATGTAATTCCACTGAAGAAGTGGGAAGATTCTACTGTTGGGCCAGAATAAAAATCGAGAAAAATTTGGCTATTAATTTCCACTCTCGATTTTAATATGTTGAGGATAAAAAGGAATATTTTACTTTCATAATGAAATAAAGTGATTTCAAATTGCCAATGCAATAGCATACCCTTGTAGGAGATCACAAAAATCGATTAATTACAACATTAAGTTTTAAAATAAGGTTTTATTATAAATATCTAAAATTTCTTAATGAAAGCCAAATTTAAAAGTAAATCAAACATTAATTAAAAATTATATAGTGGGGAAAGGTAATCTCGTAAGTTGAATTATCAATGAATATGTATGCTGAATGAGGCACGTGAATATTGTGGCTCTATGGGCAGCTCGAAAGATTGGTGTTCTGCAGTAAATGTATCAACTCATGATTCCCCAAAGCCTTTTCACCATATCCTGTCCACAAGTCAGGAGTGTAATGGATATTTTCCTCGTGTCT
The DNA here is from genome assembly GCF_053455715.1 of Rhinoraja longicauda. NCBI lineage: Eukaryota > Metazoa > Chordata > Chondrichthyes > Rajiformes > Arhynchobatidae > Rhinoraja > Rhinoraja longicauda. Next base: position 23,050,936 of record NC_135962.1, on the reverse strand, counting down.
GATTAACTTAGCCCTAGCAACATTTAAGAAACGCAACATCATCCAGGTCAAGACAGGCCACTTGATTGGCAGCCTATCCATGTCACTTCCCCCATCACCAGTGCGCTGTGAATGAATGCACATCATCTATAAGATGCACTGAGGCAACTCACCCTGCCTTCTGACATGGCACCACCCAAATCAACAGCATCTTCTAGCAACTAGTACAAGGTCAACAAACACATGAAAACACCACCACCTCCAACTTGCCCAACAAGTCACACACCATGTTTAGCGGGATGTGAGCCTTACCCAGGTAGGTGGGACTCGTGTAGATGGAGCGTCTTGGTCAGCATGGGAAAGTTGGGCTAAAGGGCCCGTTTCCGTGCTCTAAGACTCTATGACCATCTTGACTTATGCAGCTTTGCTCAATATTCTGTAACCTCCTTCCCAACAACTCTCTGGGAGCACTCTCACCAAACAGAATGCAGTGATTCAAGAAAGTGGCTCACATCTCCTTTTTCAAGGGCAATTAGGGATGGGCAAATATACAATGAATTAATAAATAAAAGGTTCTTTCTCTTGTGTCATGTAAACACTATTTTAGGGCATTAGCAATTCTGTTAGTATTAACAGACAAATACAACTGTAAGCCTTTAAAAAAAATTCAGTTCATGATATGCAGTTTTACACACAATAATATACAGCACGTAATCCAGAAAGATAAACTGAATCTGTACATTAATGCAAAATTTGGCATCTGTCATCATTCATCATATAGGATAAGATAAATTTCACACCATATGTTGATTCTTTCCAAAAGCCACCACAATATTCTCCCATGAGTCACAACTGAATCCAAAGATGTTTTCACAACAATCAGATAAACTTAAAAAAACAGTAATTTGACACTACAGAGGAAAACCTCAGTCTTCAGGTATCATGTGATTTCAAATCCCATACAGTACTAAAATTCCTCTAAGTGAGAGTGCCCCAGAGAATTAAGTAAACCTTTATTTCTAAATTTAGAACTGAAACAAAAGACAAAGCTAAAAATGCTGTTCTTTGGGCATAAAGTAATCTTTTATCTTGCTATTTATCAATGCCCAGAAACCATTGCAACATTTCTAACCACTTTATCCCGAATATTGTCTAATATTGTTTTTTTTAATTGCCTCTAGCAAATGAAATTAAGTAAATGGTAAGGAATCGCAAACACGTTTCCTGCTGTTGGGAATGACGCGCCACTTGCTGTATCAAAACAGAGCTTCCTTCTGACCTCTCCAAGCCTTGATTGTGCTGCTGAGACAAAGGAATGATTCAGCATGCCCTTTCATGTGGCTGCCTCAAACTAACAGCGTCAATCCACTGGCACTGACCATTAATTTGCTGATAGCAAATAAGAAAACTCTACAAATTAATTGGGGCACTTCTGCAAAACACCCTTCTACTTGGAAAACAAGAACTTAATTTGACTGATTTTGGTTGAAGCTATTTATTAGCCCTTTCCCATTTTTAATAGTGTGCAGTCCCTGCACTTTACGATGTCTAATGGGACTATGATTTGGTACTTGGTGCCCCATGTCCAGTGTTTACAAACATAGATCCTTGCGTCCCCTTCGACTTTCTGTCTGACAATCGGTGCTGTACATCTAATTCTTGCTTCAAAAATGACAATGTCAGCTGATCGCTCTGAAGCTTTTGATCTTTGAGTGGCTGGAGCTCCTAACGTTAGCAAACATTAAATTATTAAGTTGGATCAAAATGTACCACATCTAGCATAACATAAACTGGCAAAATTAAAATACTCAACTGAAGCATTAGCTTTAAATGTTATCTAACTCACTGGTTTCACGATACCTTTTCAAAGAAGGGTACAATTATTGCACTTCACGAAATGTGTTATTCTGATATAAAACAATTTGGTAATTTTTTGATCTTCAATGCAGCAGTTTATTTCTGCATATGTCAGCCTGACAGAATGTGGGCAACTCAATTTTCTGCACTGTAACTAGGCACATTGCCTTTTACGTAGCATGAAAAGGCCGTGGCTAAGCTTTGGTTACTGGTGTAATTGAAATGCTATCCACACTATAGGGTGCATTAAAGTCAGATAACAGCAGTTCCTGTGGCCAATTTAAGTAGCTTGACTTCCCTAGGAAAAAAAAAATTGCCTGACAGATAAGGCAGACAAACTGGCTAATTCTCCAGGCATGTCTCTCATTGTGATCCAAGAAAAATGAGAAAAAAATGAATCACAGAACCACAAAATCAATTGACCCTCAGGTTGCTCATCAGCCACGGAGTCCGATAAACCTAAAAGCTTCGTTAATGTCTGCCTGCCTGTATCCCATAGATAGAGCACTTTGTAAATGAACCTGCTTTGATAAATATATTAAGGAAAGCTGCGAATAAAAGGAAAGTCTTCTCATTTGTAAATACAACCTCTGCTACATGGAATTATAATGATAAAATGGGGTTCCATGTAATTAAGTTTGTATAAGACCTGAAATCCGTGCAAATACCTTCCCTGAATTTTGAAAGGAAACTGTCAGTTCAATTAATCTGAACATCACCCGAGAATGTACTGAACAAAATTAAGCTGCAGATAAAGCCCGGGCCAGTATTTTGATAAGTAATTCCTGTATCATTTCTTTGGTACTGTGATCATTTCATTTAATCCAACCTCCCCACATCTCCCCCACTCCCATTCAAAGTTACGTGTTAAGCCATCTACAAAGGGACAACTAGTATTACTACTGTGGCAGTAATCCATCGTATCGCACATGTAAAATGGGAAAAAAAAGTATACTTTTTTTTTAAATGATCAAAAAGGAAAATCAATATCCTATTCTAAATACGGTTCTGAAATGGGATAATGCAAAACCTTCTGTCCAGCGCGCCACAAACATAGTTGCATGTTTGGGTGTTAAATATTTTCGTATCACCCAAAAAAATAAGGGGGTTAGTTACAAAGCAAAGCACCTTTCCATAGAGAGAAAGCATAGGAGGGATCAGTCACTCACCAGTTGTTGACTTGTAGGATCGTGAGTCCTGTGTCTTGGGCTAACTGTTTCTTCTGCTCCTCTGATGGATACGGATGCTGTGAAAAATAATAAGCATCAGTCATGAGAAGCTTGGAACCGCAAAACAAAAGCTGGCACTGATTAAATTCACTCCGACTACAGAAGGACAGTGTTTCATTAAAAATATCTCTGCAAGGAAAGAAAGTAATGCTCATCTAATATGGATTTTTTTTTAAAAATGAGATAAATTATTTTGATTGCTGGGTGTTGACACGTTTTTGGATCAGCCTCCAGCCCTTTTGAAAGCCATGTAATTGCAGGAGGTTTTCCTCATCTTACCTTGTCCATATTAGTAATGACCCCTTGCTACTACTAAACCACTAATAGTTTCAGCAGCGGCGAACGAAATGAATAGGATGAATCTAAATTCACAGTTGGTAATTTGCATTGTATAAGGCTTCCTTAGCCTCTTGGACAGCTCTTGGTCATCAATCCTTGGCTGTCAGTTACTGCACTATGCCACAGTGACAGATATGCTTCCTAACACCAGAATTCATCCAAACAATGTAATTGTCCTTTATTTTACACTCAGTAATGAAGATAATTAATGGCTCAAAAAAAGTACAAGGATTTTTTTGTGATAATAGTAGGGAGGGAACTCAAAAGGCTTACATCATAATTTGTAAATGGTTGAAATACATGTTTTGGAATCATTTCTTAGTAAACCTCTAGTGGCTCAAGTCTGCAGCCTCAAACATACTGGTTATTACATGTTGTCAAAATATGCATTTCCCCTTTCCATCTAATCCATCAATATTAGCTCTTGCTGCAATGGAGCAAGTACGGATGACAATGAAGTGTCGCTATGAAATCAAGTCTAGCGATTGTAATAGAAGCAAGGCATTGTCAGGTAATGCAGTTCCGCTATGTATATGGCCATTTGAAATCTCTAATCCAGTCATTTCTGGCATAGCCATCCTATAGCAATTGAGGTCTCCCAGTGGAATACATGCTAGAATATAGCAACAATGATGATGGATCACTTCATCACTGTGGAACCAGACTGTGGTGAATTAAGGACACAGGTCATAGGTTTGGCTGTCCTGAAACCACTCTGTACTGATGAAGCTTTCAAAGAGGTGTAAAATGGTAGCTAAGACTATGACATTTTTCTTTTAACCAGATATTAATTTTCATCTTTGCTGTTAAAAATTAAAAACTCTATGCCTTAAGTCATTTTGCCAGCAATAGTTGCAAATGATTTTTGCTCTAAATACTTTTATTGGATTCCATATTGGATTTTTTTTGCACAAGATTAATTGTGTAGTCAATGTTAGCTGCACTGGATGTGGATCTAAGTGTTACTACTTCCTGACAACAGCCAAAACAGGCAGGAATGCATGACTCACTTGGGCTCACAGACATGTACTACTAAACATGGAGAGAGAGCAAAGCACAGGCATTCAAACTGCAGCAAATGGCTCTACTTGCTCGCTGCCTTACCAGGGCTTACAAGCAGCACAATGACAATAATGGAAGCTCCAGTGAAAGGCCATCATGACGGTGTGTCTGAGAAATGAAACAGTTATCATTTCTTCCACTTCAAATGTCGGGATCATAAGCCAGTGGCTGTGTAATGTTACTGTGAACAGGGTTCCCCCACAGAAACCAGTCACTGCCCCCTCAACAATAGCTGGCTTACGCTGTTTCTTTTCTCTGGCTTCCAGCCAGGTGCCGGTTTGGTACACCATTCATTTATGTTCAGTGAATTGATGCGGATCTAGAGAAATGTTTTTTCATCAATTTGCCATCCAAGTTGAACCTGCGTCCTGCCAGGTTTTGAGTTGATAATGTTAAAGGCATTATACTGAAGTCGATCGGTGAAGTTGAGGCAAGTTTTTGTCATTTCCCAACGTGCTAATGCATGTATAATGTGATGATATTCAAATACCCACTTACTTCCCCAACATGCATCTCTCACAAAGGTGATTCTTTTTACTGAATGTGGTGATAATCTATAAATTGCTACTCTGTCATAAATTCATGGAAATAAACAGTGCAAGCCCTCTGACCAAACATCAATGCCAGTGCAATAGGTTGTGCATGTGTTGTAAACCAGAGCGTGTCAGCAGAGTCAAATCTAGATACATCAGACAAACCCGACGTCTCACATGCACAAAGAAATTGGCCTTACATCATGGGTAGTTTATTCCATAAAATAATCACAACTTTTCACTGTAAATTTGAACAGGATTTGCCTGAATAGAGTGGATGTGGAGAGGATGTTTCCACTAGTGGGAGAGTCTAGGACCAGGGGCCATGGGCTCAAAATAAATGGACGTACCATTAGAAAGGAGAGAAGGAATTTCTTTAGTCAGAGGGTGGTTGGTGAATTTGTGAAATTCATTGCCACAGAAGGCTGTGGAGGCCGTCAATGGATATTATTAGGTGGAGATTGACATTCTTGATTACGAAGGTTATCAGGGGTTTTTGGGAGAAGGCAGGAGAATGGGTTTGAGAGGGAAAAATAGATCAGCCATGATTGAATGGCGGACCAGATCTGATGGACCGAATGGCCTAATTCTGCTCCTATAACTTAGGAACTTATGAAAAAAAAATGCATACCATGAAAACATTGGTAGAATTAAATTTAATGAATGCTGAAAATTTCCCTATAATATTAACAAATAATTGTATTTGAAATGCATTATGTTATGAATGGCAAGATAGCTTGTTAGCATGCTTGGACACAAACACAGATGAAGATTAAAATACTGTGCATAATTGATTACAACCAAATACCTTGTGTCCCAGTTACACTGCATGTTTGATGTTCATCTGGTCAGATCATTCACACCATACCAATACTAACTATGCGGTGGAACGTTGCCAATTTTGCAGAAACTGCTAATTCAGTATAAGTAACAAATTCACTGGAGCAACGACAGAACAAATGGAGGGCGTAACCGTAACTGTTCCTTACAACCACGTTTAAATTCTGCTCCGCTTACGCAGTTTGACAGAGACCACTATGTTAAGTGCCATTCTCTATACCAGATGGAATGAAAGGTGCAAGGAAAGATTATCCACAGGAGAAAAAAAATAGACCAGTTTAAACCACCTACTGCTCCTCACTTTAAACAAAACTGCTAAAAAGCACTCAATAGAAGGAATCAGCATAATTGATCCCAAGCACTGATGACCAGAGATGACAGTTCCATCCTGTCCCCTAAATTACTGGATCACTGTAGCCAGAATTTATGAGAGTCAGACATTGGACCTCACATAGCTCACATATTAGACCATTAGGCATCTAACTACCTCTGAACAATTTCAATGCATTATCTCTGCTTCTCCCTGGGGCACAAACTTCACTCTTCCATACTTTTAATATATTTTGTCAGCACGAAGCAGATCGAGTTATTACATGCCAGCAGAACGCAGCAAACACCAGTACCCTGGCTGTGTGTGCTGCAGTTGTGTTCTCAGCATATCCATGGACTGTAAAACAGGATAAATACTCACACAGGAAACTTTATCTAGAGATGATCGGTATACTCCAGAGCTAGAACTTGATTTGTTTTCACACTGACTGTAGATCAATCTCTTTCCTAGAAAGAGGGCTCATTATTTTTGTTTACAAGTCAAGCGCACCAAAATCCACTTATCTTAATTTCATAGAAAAGCATGCAGAAACCACAAGTAGATGAGTGGTTTCCACATGAATTATCTCAAGTCAGTGGTTACAAGGCGTCCCATTAAAAATCTTTGCATACAGCTCGTGAAAGAAAGAATCCAGTCAGACTGACGGAACAATGAACTGTCAACAAAAAAGGATTGGCACATCACCTCCGAGCCAAGAAGTTATTGGTGGATAGTATGCCTCCCGAGATGGGAGACGAGGACATCCAGGAAAGGAAGAGAAGTGTGTAGGAAGGAACTGCAGATGCTGGTTTACACTGAAGATAGACACAAAATGCTGGAGTAACTCAGCAGGACAGGCAGCATCTCTGGAGAGAAGGAATGGGTGACGTTTCGGGTCGAGACCCTTCTCCAGCAGTTTGTGTCTACCTTCAAAGGAAGGGAAGTGTCAGAAATAGTCCAGGTGAATTTGAGAGAAAGGGTGGACGATGTTGCTAGATAGTTCTGCAAGGCACAAGAATGCAGCACCAATAGAGTTATCAACAGAGTGAAAAGGAGTTGTCCATGTGACTACGGGTGCTGTCTGTACGGATTTGTGTGTTTTCCCCGTGACTCACGTGGGTTTTCTCCAGGATCGCTGGTTTCCTCCCACACTCCAAAAACGCACACGTTTGCCGGTTAATTAGCTTGGTATAAGTGTAAATTGTCCCGAATGTGTGCAGCACAGCATTAGTGTGCGGGAATCGTAGGTCGGCGTAGACTTGGTGGGCCAAAGGGCCTGTTTCCGCGCTGCATCTCTAAACTAAACATCTGTAACAATCGAATCCAGTATCTGCAGCCTCTTGTGAAGGAGTCCATCAAATCAGATTGAAGAAAGTTATAAATTATAAATGATTAAATCATGGTGTCAGGATTGATTGTTTTTTAGGGGAAGAGATGCAGAGAGAGACTAAAGAGGTAATTTGGATAAATCCTCAACATTAATTTAACGCGGCAATTAGTTCAACTTGGCATCATGTTCCGCATGGCCAGTGTGGACCGAAGGGTCTGTTTCTTTGCTGTACTGTTCTATGAGAGGTGCAGTGTAAATGCTGGTGGTATTTGCCAAGACAACAATGCAATAATATGTGCTGCATACACCATGAATACTGGCAGGGAGCATTTGTGCTGAATGACCTAATCTATGTTGCACATTCGAAGTTCTGGGATTGAGGGAGTCCAATTTGAATCTGTGAATTACAGAGTGTGGTAACTGCACTGATACTTAAAAACTTGGCTGAAAAAAATTATAAAAAGCTCACTCTAGTTCTTCTGGCCTAAATGTTGGCAAACTGGGATGAACGAGCTGAAATTGGCAATAAAAGTGTAGCAAGCGATCATGTTTCAGTCGTAGAACTGGGGGGAGGGGAGTCAGCAATGAATGTAAATTCAGCAAGATTTAGCCAAATATAGACCATTCCAATCTTTAACTATTATGTGAACTCACTAATACCTGGCATGAACTTGAGAATGTACAAATTTGTTCTTGGCAGAAGTGCTTGAAAATTCTTTTTCTATAGTCGTAACCACTGCACAAAAAAGGGCACAATGCTGAAATGTTAAAGACTAAATATCCCCCAACGTAGGAAATGGCAAAATGGTGATGATAAGCTTTATCCAGTTGTTGGGGATGGTGGTGCCTAAAATAATGGGGCTGAAATGATACTGAAGTAACACAGGAGGTACTGGTCAGTGAGAACGGAGGCACTGTAGAGTGAATGAGCACACAAGGAAGTCTGGATCAGGGAGACTGTAATGGAGAGCAGCCAGAAGCGGAGAGATATTTTGAGAGAGGCACAGTTGAAAGGTGGATGGGAGTTGATTGAGAGAAGTGCTGGTGATTGCGATCAGGAGCTTTAGACAATGTTAAAGCTCACCACAGACTTCGGGAATTCCAGATGCAATTTATTGCCGAAACTGTTTTAAATCTACGTAAAATTATCCTGGTTCAAAAACTTCAAGCTTGTGACACTTGTCTCCCGTAATGAATCCCAACGCTTGTCAACAGTAAAGCAGAATTCAGAAAAAAGCATAAAAGCAAAAGGGCAAATAATAATCCCAGTAATCAGTAGAATATGTAAAATTTAACCCCGAATTCCAACAATCACAACATGAATTTGGGATTGCAAACCAAGTATGGTGACATTCTGGGTGCCAATACAATGGCACAGTTTATATGATGGCACTGCACACAGTATTAGAACAACTTCATTTTAGTTCAGTTTCATTTAGAGATACAGCATGGAAACAGGCTGTTTGGCCCACTGAGTCCACACCGACCACCGACTAATAATACACTAGTTCTATCCTACAGATGAGGGACACATCACTGAAGCGAATTAGCCCAGAACCTGCAGGTTTTTGGAGTATGGGAGTAAACCGGAGCACCCGGAGAAAACAGAGAGAACATACAAACTCCGTACAGACAGCACCCATGGTCAGGATCGAACCTGGGTCTCTGGCGCTGTCAGGCCACTGTGCCGCCCTTTAGCACTACAACTTTAGGAACAGTACTGAAGAAAGTGGATCTGATCACTAGTAGTAAACATCCTCATAAAATGCAGTTTTTATGTTTGATATCATTTTGTTTGGTGGAAATGCAATGTTTGTTCTTGCACTAAATGGGAACTATTTAGCATCAGTGGAGGAGTGGGAGTTGGACTTTTAAATGGTATTGTGCAATGAAAATTTGTATTATTGGGCCTGGTACATCTGATCCTGAGGAGACTCATGAAAAAGATGCACATAAGCCAAAGTCCTTAGATACGGAAGGATTAAATTTCAGAAGATTATGTTTCTATTGGGGATATCAAGATTTAAAAGCCTAGAATGATCCAACCATTTATCATAGCTGTGTAGCTATAAAGCTAACAACCTTTTCTACATCAAACACTGACTTCAACTGCATGTGAAAAGTCAGCACACATACTGGACAAGCTGCTTAGCACCCTACTGACAGAGCAATTCTTGAGTAAACCCAGGAGACACTGCATTTAGATCAGAATGAACCTTATGTACTGCATTCTCTGTGGATCTATAAACGTAAATGGTGATTTGGATAAGGGTTAGCCAGCTAAAACAAATGTAATTTTGTATAAACTCAATTTGTATTTTAAGTGCACTTCAGTATTAAAGAAACGGCTCACAAACTGTCGTTCCAACCACATAAAAGCTACTAAAAGGAAGAAGAAACAAAATATTTTTGAACATGCAAGCATAACATATATTTGAGTTCTTACCTATTATCACTGACCTGAACTAACAGCATTTGCTTCTTTTCTTTCATTAGTGGTTTTCCCAGTCTGGCCTAACAGGAAGTCTAAAGTGATCCTGACTCCTCCCTGGAGGCTGTTCATCAGCTAGCTCAGCTTACAGCAATAAAAAAATTGGTAATGTGCAAGAGGCCCGGCGCATTGGTTTCTATCAAATTATCTTTTATTACAAAAGATAATAAAAGAGCAACTGTCCTACCACATTGTGGTGAAGGCTACTGATCTTTTATGTCTCCTTGGCATTAGCATGACAATACTCATGTTCCACCATTGTAATCATGACCAACTCTAGTAAAGCTGACTAAATTGTTGCGCACACCAGCGGGTCATTAGCCTTTGAGCTGGATATATAATAGGTCTGAAACAGATTTGATAAACCCCAAGTTCTTTCTTGCTGACAAGTGTCTTCATTCTTTTCAACGACTCTTAGAGCCGTACAGGAAGAATGGAGCGGTAGGCGCTAACTGAAGCAGCCCTGAAAGCTTAGTAGGCATATGCTGAATTGCTGTCGACTAACAGTGGAAGACAGCTGTTGGTTTTTACTTGGCATCAGAATAATTAATGAAGTAATCAAGCTATCAACCGCAGGCTTTGACCAGCAGGCACTACCTTAACTAATGCCTTCAAACTAGGCACCAGTTGTAACTGCTACCAGGGAGAATAATCCATTTTTTTGATATTAGAGAGTAAAGGAAACTCAATTACCTCAAACTGTTGCCCCTGTTTCCTCTGCTGCCTGTCTGCTGTGTTGAACAGCATTTATTGTGCTCTTAATAGTGAAGGATTATTGGGATGGTGTGGTGGTGAGGCCACAAGACAGGATTTTCAGCATTCTTAGATCTGTTCCTCTTGCTTGAGCCAATGTCTGACCTGGCTGCTACAAATATTCATGTCTAGTTGTTCCAGAAAGCTGCATATAATCATCCTCTCCCTAATTAACATGGACACACTCGTTATTCAAATCTGCACATTCCGTCAGCACTGTTGTAACGGTTTTAAATCTGTGTGCTGAAGATATTTTCCAATGCATCTTTTAACCATATCCTTTAATAACTAAATCTAGTCTAAATCGGACGCTAATCTGATCTATCAGTCTTCAGAAAGATGCTGCATGGCCAAGGGTACTATGATTTGTGATGTGCAAGGTTGTGATCTTACTTCCTCAGGTTTCAGATTAGTTAATTGTCATATACACCAGGGTGTGCAATGACATTCTTTGTTCACATGAAGCTCACAGTAAACAGTATACCCATAGAAGTAATGATCAATACAACATTGACGAGTGCAAAACAGCAGAATGGGGCATCATTGTAATGCAAAATCTGAGAAGTGAAAAAGAATATTAAACTACAAAACGGAATAACTGAATGAGGTTGAGTTAAGAGTGAGTGGGCCGAAGGGCCTGTTTCTACGCTGTAACTGTAAAGTCTAATTCTGTACTCAGTCGCTCATGCAATCAAGACAGTTTGTAATTTCAAGTTTACATCGGAAACAAGCCGCCAATGGCGGCGGTGCTTACCCAGAAGGCCATGCACCGCAGAAATTGCCCCAAATGCAGCTGAGATAGTTAATACTACTGGTGAGTTATTTCAGGCAGGGGATAAGGGAGGGGAGGGGGGGGGTGTGAATCCGACTTACGTTAAATCTGATTTACGTTCAATCTAATTTACGTAAGGGTTCACAGAACATGACCCTTTTGTAAGTCGGGAAGTGCCTGTAGATGGTCGCACCTCTGGAAATGGGGAGTGAAAAAGGTGATTGGTTCACAAGTCGGATAGCGGTGGGAAAAAAGCTGTTCTTACATTTGGGCATCTGAGCTTTTCAGCTCCAAGTGCATTGTCTGCGGTCAGTAAGAGAGTTTCTTTGTACTAAAAGCTAAAACTGAACTAAGTGGGCTGACGTGCATCAAAAACAAATCTTCAGCTGAGCCAGGAATCGGACACAGCAAGCGCGGAGACGCAAATCTGGCAGCCGCGTCTGATTCTCAATCCTGGTTGACATTTGAACTTGGGCTTCCCCTCAGGGGTGAGTTTTCCAGCTCTTGGCCAGCAGTCTGCAAAAGGGAAGTAAAACTACTTGGGCTTGGCATTGCTCAAGGGTGCCTCCAGGTAAATCAACTAAGGAGAGAAACTGACAGCATCTGTTTGCAACATTTTATCCTCCCTGCTGATATAGAAGGTGAGGAGGAGGTAGAAAATTCTTTCTTTTATTGAAAATAATATGTTGGGTTTTTCCTGCTCCAAAACATGCTATATTTTTTCACAAATCTTACAGTTGTGATCGTTAAAGAACAGGGGGAGATTCACATGAGGTTTTGGAGAAGGATTTCCACGCACAGAAAAGGCTGCTTTATGTAAGTTATCAGATTCCGGCTGAAAATAAAGGCAGAACCTTGGCCTGATAAAACCCAGAGCAGCTTTTTTCTGCTTTTCACTGTGTCAACTTCCTTTGTGTGGTCCTGCTTACATGGTGCTGTAATAGGATATCACAGGGATTCTCCCCTGGAATTGGCAATCATCACCTGAAAAGCAATTCTGTTGACTCTGGGAAGCACTTCAGTGGCTAAGGAAGTTTAGCTCTTTCTCTCTCTCTTTCTCTCTCTCTCTCAAGCACACACATGCACACACAGAAAACTTTACCGACTTGCACAAAATATAGATACACACAAAATGCACACATGCTCACACAGCACGCTCAGCAGCACAAGCTGAAATGCGCAGGAAAATGCGCAGCCACATGCATGTGTTCATACACACATACAACTCAGAAGCACGCAAGCGCGGGAAAACACAAAGTGCTAGAGCAATTCAGAGGGTCAGGCAGCATCCCTGGAGAACATGGATGGGTGACATTTTGGGCCGGATCCTTTTGAGTCCCGACCCGAGATGTCACCGATTCATGTTCTCCAGAGATGCTGCCTGACGCTCGGAGCTACTCCAGCACTGTGTGGCCTTTTTGTTGTAAACCAGCATCCGCAGTCTCTTGTATCCACATGGGAAACACAGATGGTGAAGTAAAGGGATTGAATATTACACGTCTGAAAGCCAATACCAATGTGCAGCCATCAGAATGCAATTTTCAAAAACAATGTGCTGGAGAACTCAGCGGGTCAAGCTGCATCACTGGAGAACATGGATAGGTGACGTTTTGATTTGGGATTCTTCTTCAGCATGTTTTTCTACAACACACAAGCTCACATGGTCTTGCAAACACACACACATGCACACGCACGTACACAAGCAGACACACACTCGCACAACACAGAAGCACGCAAGCAAACATGGTCACAGGCATGGTCACAGACCGACCATGCGTGTCTGTCTGTACGGTGTTTGTATGTTCTCCCTGTGACCGCATGGGTTTTCTCTGGATGCTCCAGTGTCCTCCCACACTCCAAAGACGTACAGGTTTGTAGGTTAGTTGGCTTCGGTAAGCATTGCAAATTGTCCCTAGCGTGTAGGATGCTGTTAGTGTACTGAAGAAGGGTCTCGACCCGAAACGTCACCCATTCCTTCTCTCCAGAGATGCTGCCTGTCCCGCTGAGTTACTTCAGCTTTTTGTGTTTATCTTCAGTGTGAGTGTACCGGTTGATCACTAGTCGGCATGGACTCGGTGGGCCGAAGGGGCCCGTTTCCATGCTGTATCTCTAAAGTCGAAAGTCTAAAGCATGCACGTTTACCTGCGCATGAGTGACATTTGCCGTTTCCACCCTCCTTGCCTCCAAAACTAAACCGAATATGATACACACCAGGACACTGCAGGGTGGAGAATTGCTCAACCCTACCTCGGTAGGCCATGGCTTTTAGTCTTCATGTAAATCAGTGCCTGTCACTGCATGCATGATTCACTGCTCAGAGTGAACTGTTCTGTGACGAATGAGTCCTGCTTAATTTGGCAGTGATTATGCAGGTTGCTAGCCTCCTAAACCCCTTTGAACTTGTAATTGCTGCTGGTTTAAATAATGAACATTAAGGTGGGGGGGGGGGGGGGGGGGGACTCAGAAAAGTGTGGATAATTACAGACTTTTTTTTCTTTTCTCTGGCAAAGGGTGGCTGAGGTGGCTCTGACCCGTCGGTATCAAAGCAGCCTGCGCAAGCTTGCTTTGACACCAGGAAATCTCAAGAGCCCTTGAGAAAGGAGGAGCAATGGTGGCAATGAATATTCATGTCAGACCCCATTTCCACCTCTGCTGCTGTCTTGTTTTCAATTTCTTTTGTGGTAAATTAAAGCAGCTCACAAATATGTAACGTACAAAAAAGGAGTGCTTTAGGAGTTGCACTCTGTGACGTGCTCAGATATCCAAAATTATTGTACCATTGTAAAGAAAATCTGTCTAAGTTTGTGGGAACTTTTATTTAGATGGTTTTGCACGACACGTCACAACTGATGTAGAATGCACCCAAATCAAAAAACCTTTCAATGCAATAGGGCCGTGTTTAATTTTCAAGTTAATCAGTGAAGATTTATAGCAGCGCTGGCAAACTAAACATTAAAAGTCTCTGTGTCTGTTTTTGATTTTACTACTTGCCTCTCCTTCATTCGACTCCCCCTCCCACCCGACAGAATCCTTCTTTGTCTATTTGCACTTTTGCTCTGGATTTTCTTTATCCTGGTGTGAGACGAATATCAAAGACCTTTGCTATTTGTAGGCCTCCAGCGCATAACAACATCTCAATGGTACATTTTTAGAACCTGCGTCAAAACATGGCACCCAATGATTAATGGCAACTACATTGAAAGCAGTAGCCCGTCAACGACGCTCTCCAGCAGGGCTGCGGAAGAGTACGCAACCCTGCTCTGCTAAGGTTGGCGTTGCCAAAGCATCCAGACCCAGTGGATGACCGACACAAAGCACCACAGAAAAACACTTAGCTAAACTACCAATCCCAGCACACATTGCCAATTCAGGCGCACATTGCCATAGCTTCTCATTATATTCCACATAATCAATGTGAATGAGACACATAGTCGAAACGATCTGGGGTTTCAGTGCTGAAAATGAAAGGTCATTGTGGTAAAGTTATTTTCGGGCTATTTCACGCGAGGGCTGGCGAATTCTTTATCTTAAATCTTTTCCATTTTGATCTTGCATTGTCGGAATATTAAGTGGCAGACACTGCCAGGAAGGTGAAGATGGACTAATTAAAAAGCACATTTAGGTGCTAGGTGAAAATTTATTCATGTGAAACTACTTAAATTGTACAGAAATACTCTTAACTTCAAATTTGGAAAGCTTTTCTGAAAGCGTTTCTCCTGTCACTTTTAGCTCCATTTAAAACACATCCTACAAGAACTGCAGAGGATCTAAATAGAGGGATAGCACCGATTTTCCGGCAACTGAAGGCCCAGCACCTCCTTTAGTTCAGTTTAGAGATACAGTGTGGAAACAGGCAAATCAGCCCGCCGAGTCCGCGCCGATCTGCAATCCCCGTACACGAGCACTATCCTAGGGACAATTTACAATTTGTTTTTACCAAAGCCAAATAACCTACAAACCTATAAGAAAATAACTGCAGATGCTGGTACAAATCAAAGGTATTTATTCACAAAATGCTGGAGTAACTCAGCAGGTCAGGCAGCATCTCGGGAGAGAAGGAATGGGTGACGTTTCGGGTCGAGACCCATCAGTCTGAAGAAGGGTCTCGACCCGAAACGTCACCCATTCCTTCTCTCCCGAGACGCTGCCTGACCTGCTGAGTTACTCCAGCATTTTGTGAATATAAACCTACAAACCTATATCTCTTTGGAATATGGATACCGTAGCACCTTGGAAACACCCACGCGATGCCGGGGAGAACGTACAAACTCCATACAGACAGTCAGGATCAATCTGGGGTCTCTGGCACGGTAAGGCAGCAGCTCCAGGTGACATTGCATGTATTACGGGCGCTCTTTCAGGATGTGTGCCTCCTTCCCAAAAGAGTTGATATACATTTAATATTTGTTTTATTTAAGATTCTAGTGATCTATGGTGCTATAGAGATGCAGGAGGGGTAAATAGTGGGTGAGAGGTATATCGTTGAATTGTAATTACGTGACCTCTGTTGGTCTGGCAAAATGGACTAAGGGTGCCAGAAGAATTAGTGGTGGACCTTTAGTTTAATTTAGTTTAGAGATACACTGGCACTGTAAGGCAGCAACTTTACCTCTGCCCCAACCTGTAGCTGTTTAGAAAATAACGTAAATGAGAAGTTGACATTTGAATAATTCTGCACTCTATATTTTTAGCAACCAGTCTCTTTGAGGGACATATTCTACTGACACGGAAAGCACAGATTAGTCTTCTCAGGTTTTAAGTACTCTATTGTACGAAAGGGCACTGCAAGCCTTAGTTTCAAAAACCTCTCTCAAGGAAAACCAATTCCTTGCAATACTCAGCAGTTCTTATGCTGTCTCCTCTTTATTTTTCATGGATAAAGTCATCAACAAGCAGAGTTTTTGACTTCTAGTTCAAAAATATTTATTCTCTTTGATGTGTAGCTAAGCTAGATTTGGGATTTACCTAGGATAGCACTTGATAAAGAAAATGATCTGTAAAGCATGAAAAAAGAGCATCATGCTATTAAATGAGAAAGAAGTGCTCAAGACATTGTAATAATTCCAGCTGTATTATAATTCAAGCCTCTGCCAATCTTCTTGTACTAGTCTCTGTACAAATGAATCATACATTAGAAGCCAAGGTAAAGCATTAGCCATTTCAAATCTGTCACTTAACCTGGTATAAGCCAGCCTCTTCTCTGAGAATGCATATTTCTACTTTTATTGTGGCAACCAGCTGAACACTAGGATCAAGCTAAGAAGTAATACTGAGAAAATGCAGCGATAAGGACCAATTTTTTCCTCTTCCGGCTAAAGATATTTCACACCAATTAGAGGCAAAAAGGTGCTCACTATTGGTGTCATCAGCCTATAACTGAGCTCATTGGGAAGAAAATAATGAAAATAATGTCAAACCAGTTGCAAAATGATCTCAATTCTGATATTTAAAGGCACTGAAAAAAAATTGTGAATTAAAATAGTTTTTGACAACCTAAGCTCGGAGTTTTGCTTTTTTTTCCCGGCCAAGTTGACCCAATTGTTTAAAAGAAAGACACTGGGGACAGGATCAGGGCTGTGTGGACCGGGGGGATGGGGTGGGGGTGGGGGGAAGCACCATTTGTATTCACCAACACCGTAACTTTGTCGGCGCCGGAAGTGTGGCGACACTTGCATACTACCTAGGTGAGGTCTGCTGTATGACTTTACTGGGTTTGACTGCCTAGGTGAGGTCTGCTGTGTGACTTTACTGGGTTTGACTGCGTAGGTGAGGTCTGCTGTATGTGTATGACTTTGCTGGGTTTGACTGCCTAGGTGAGGTCTGCTGTATGACTTTGCTGGGTTTGACTGTCTAGGTGAGGTCTGCTGTGTGACTTTACTGGGTTGTGTGCAAAACAAAGCATTGCACTGTACCTAGGTACATGTGACAATAAAGTATCATTGAACTGGGCCTCCGAACTACACTGTGCTAAATAAATGATCATTCTGGGATCGCCTAAGTCATCACAATTGCCAAGGAGTGATTTCCTGCAACTTGGATCTAAGAGGGTTTAAATGCCAAAGATGGACACAAAAAGCTGGAGTAACTCAGCAGGCCAAGCTCTGGAGAAAAGGGTGATGTTTCAGGTCGAGATCCTCGTTCAGACTGAGACACAGGGGAGAGGGAACCAAGAGATACGAAAAGGTACATGGAGCAAATTAATGAAAGATATGCAAAAAGATAGATCAAAGCCAGAAACGATGATCAAGCTTTTTGTGTCTATCTTCAGTGTAAACCAGCATCTGTAGTTCCTTCCTACACATTTTACGCCTGATGACTGCTGGCCCTATAAAATATGTAGCTGGATACCCTGGAGCAGTTCAAGTAACTTGATTCAAAACAAGTAGATTTCTAAACTCGTTGCAGAGTTCTGTTTAATTTCTCATTTTTATGTGGTTAAGAAAGGTTAATTACTGCAATCTAGGAAGGGTTAATGGCTCCCATCTCCTAGCTTCATGACTTCATGTGAGAGAACAGGACAAAGACAACAGATGGCAGACAGTGTTTGACTTCTGTCCTTTCCATTGTTACTGAAAAGGCTGCAGAGAACCTTGATTGATAAAAAGCAAAGGCTTTGGTGGCCTTGGCCATAATTATCTGATAGCTATGTGACGGATGAGCCCTGGAACATTTGGTTTTCTATAGACATGGTCTTTGACAAGTGAACTGTCCCTAGGTTGCTATGGGTGACCAAAGTGCTGACATCGTGCCCCTTCACCAAACAAGTACATGACAAATGAGGCTGGCGGTCCCAATCCATTTAGAATCTCGGGGACTACCACCCCTCACCCACTGCCCATCAGAAAATAATCTACCCAATGGACATCAATGGGTTAAATTGAGACAACTGATTCCAAACTTATATTTGCATATGTTTAAAAGAAACTCGAGGTACAGCTGCTTTTCACAATCTTGACAGATTACACTATCTCGTCAGCAACGCTGCTTTTATTTACTTGTTTCTCCCACCTGGCAAAGCCTGATAACTGTACAAAACAACCTTAACTTTGGCAATTATTGAAGTAAACAATAAGCTGATGTGTTCCAGCTGCAGAAGGTGCAGCAGCAGCCTCGCCAGTCGAGCTGCTGTCCACTCCAATGCAACATGGCAGGACGCAAAAGAGGCCTTGCTCCACCACTGCTGCAAAAGAGCAGCCCGTCATCTAGGGTGTGCTATAGCCTGTGTCCCCGCTGTATTGCGCAGCCTAGCCTTTGTATCAGGCAAGCATCCTCCCCTTGGTTAAGGCTGCCTATAGTCATGTTGTAACATGGTTCACTGTCAGCCTAACAGCTCAAAGGCCATGTGTGTTGCATCAAACTTAATGATAATTTTCATCACCAGAGTACTGCCATGGCAACAGAAATAGAACTGTGCCTATGAGGAAAATTTGTTATAACTTATGTTCACAAACTATCAATTGTTTTTTTTTCCTCTTTCCGAATTACATTTTACATTTTGGTGATCTTCCAACTTACCTCTCCTCTCCTTCAATTTTATTCAGGCTGGGTTTGAATAAGAAACAATTTGAATTTCAACTTCTAGCTTTGCACAAAGGACTGATTTCAAAGAACTCGTTGAAGCATTTCATTTGGGAGGGATTTTTCTTTTAACCTCCTGAAAAGGAAACAATTTTGTTCCAACAAAATCCCTCACTTTCCAAGGGGAAGCCCAAGCGCCTGAAATAAAAGGCACCTCAATGTGATAAGGACACCTCTGATATTTGATGAGAGTGTTTACAAGGGCAGGGTCTTTGTGTCGGAGCACTTCCTGCTTCCATTCTGTGATCAAATATGTTCTTTGCAAATCATGTAGGAGAGTACTTGAGTGCAAAGCCAAAGGGAACTAAGGGCTAATTGAGTGGTCTGAGGGCTTCTCAATGTATCTAATTTAAGGACCTCTCTCTCTTGCAGCCAATAAAAATCACCCTTGGCAAGATATCTCTCCTGCTTGCTTTCAAATGTAGTTTAAACTGAGTCAAAGCAATAAGAGTTTGCTGATTATACTCAACGGCAAGGTTGCTGAGCAAAATCGATAAAGGAATGCGCCAGGTTCAATTATGTTCCATTGTGATTTAATTTGCATGGCGGTGTGGGGAGGGGATGTAAATGTAAAATACCTGCATTTCCAAGTGCCCTCCGAGTGGCATTTGTGTTAAGGATTGCTACTCTATTCACAAAATGGCGCAAAACTTAAGTTACTTGCAGTTCAGTGTTTAGAATTCAAATAAACAGCACATTCGCATGTGAAATAATCGCCTCTATATTTCATTAGTGTTCACTCCCCTTCACCCATTTATAAGGTGCAACACTTGAAAAAAGCTCAGCAGCAGCAGAAAACAAAGGTCTGTAAAAAAATGAATACAAACTACTTTTTCCCCCCTCTATGCTGCATTAAACTAACTGCCTGGAATTGTTGTGGCTGGCCTTTGTTGTTTTTGTCCCTTAGAGTTGTCCAGAGGAGGTGACAATGGCTCAGAGTTGAGAACATATGTAAAAAGACCCCTGTGGCTGTCGGAAAAGTTGCTCATGCTGCTTGGTTGTTTGAAAAATAACAACCAATGTTCTTTTCTTTCGACAAAACTAATGAATGCATGAATGTTAGAATGCAGCAGCGACCCATTCAGAATGGAAAGCCTGAGCACCTTCCCTGTAAGAATGCATTTTGCATTGGTGAAATACATTTGCTTAACAAATTAAATTAATGAGATAATTCAATTAGTCTTTTTGATGTGAAAATACTGCTTAAGGAAAGGATTACTGTAGTACAGGGGCAGTTTGGCCTCGACAAAGATGTGAATGTTAAAACAATGCATTAAAAATAAGAGGGGAACAATGATGTGAGTTTTGCTCTGAATTCTGCAGCGACTTGAGTTGTGCACTTGTTTGCACTTGCACAGGGCCAGATGGGGAAATTCTCACATTACTCCAGTTGCACGGAAACAAAATCGTTCGTCAATAAACTGGGAAATGTCAAGGCTGAGCAGGAGCCAAGCAAAGTCAACGTTTCTGATTTGCGTGTGGAAGGAGTGCGCTGTTCGGCGGCTCCTGCCAAGGCTTTTTTTACACGAAAAGGCAGCCATGCTCTTCAGGACAGGGAGGGAAAACCTCCCAGCAGCTTCCTCTGCAATGCTCGCTCCATTCCAAATTAAAAACATTTTACAGGTTACTAAATCTCCAGCTGAGGTGATGTAGCAAAGAACAGCTGTGAAGTAATTTTGATAATGATGAGAATAATAAGCACATGGCAAGGTTCAGGGCTTTGCTTTGCAGCTTCAGTGCTCCTGAATAGATAAAAGTGATTAAATACTCCTGATTATCCCTGACCAATATGTAATGGATTTACAGCCCTTTCAATTAGTCAGTATTTGCTTAGGACTCATTATTTTGTCTTTGGTTAAGTAATCAGCCTACAGACGCATGTTCTGTCTAATTCCTCTGTGCAAATGGGCACAGGGCACCTGACCTCAAGAAAGGCCATAGCTGCAAGGCAGAATACCCACTGCTTCCACAGAGCAGTGACCATTCTGGTTAATCCTGACCCCTGAGCCACAATCAATATACCTTCATTTACTAATAATGTCTTCACATCAAAGTGACAGAGAAGAAACAGGGATCCAATATTCACCATTTATTTCGCTATCTCTCTCTCTCTCACTCTCATTTTTGTTTTAAGTTTCAGAAAAGTTTTGAGTACCAATAAGACTTTTAAATGGTCTGATTTATTTTGCATCCATCATCGAAACAGGAAAGCATTTTGCTCTCTTAAAGAGTTGTGATTCCGCCTTAGTATATGCATTGAGAAAGGATTAAACCCAGAACCTTACAGCTGAAAGGTTGGTAAACAGATTTCTGTGAGTTGCTTGTTCTCTCCTTTCTAAAGTTCTCCAATAAGAACAAACATTCATAAAAGGTCTGAACACTTACACAGTCAACACTTCACAAGGAAAATATCTGGAGGCCAACAAGTTGCTCCATTACCCTATTAGCCTGGTTTAGTACTGCTGACTAGAGGCAGCTCAGAGGGAAGCATTTTAATGTATACCTGCCCCTCATGTGATGTTATGACTACCCACTGAAGTGGCAAAGTGAATGGAGAATACTGTCATTAATCCAATCTACTCAAATGCCGGATGCTACAAGAGTGTGTCTACCTCACATGATGAGAGGAAGAGTTCACACGTTGGTTATTCCTGGACAATTTTGATGCAGCAGTGTCACAGCATAATAAAAGGTAACAAAAAGTTACACAATATGCTGGAACAGCACCTCACATTTCGCTTGGGCAGTTTACAACCCAGCAGTATGAATATGATTTCTCTAATTTCAGGTAGCCTTTGCATTCCCTCCCTCTCTGACCGACCCCCAACTTAAGTCATCCGCTGGTTCCACTGTTCGCCTTCATATACCCTTTCATGATCACCTCTTCCACAGCCAACAATTGGTTACTGGTGCCGGCTCTGATTTGTTTTCAACCTTTTCATACCTCTAGTTTCACTTTCCCCTGACTCTCAGTCTGAAGAAGGGTCTCAACTGAAATGTCACCCGTCCGTGTTCTCCAGAGATGCTGCCTGACCTGCTGAGTTACTCCAGCAGATAGACACAAAATGCTGGAGTAACTCAGTGAGTCAGGCAGCATTTCTGGAAAAAAATAGGTGACATTTCGGTTGAGACCCTTCTTCAGACTGAGAGTCAGGGGAACGTAAAACTAGAGGTATGAAAAGGTTAAAAAAAAATCAGAGCTGGCACCAATAACCAAGGAAAGGCGGAGGCACAATGGTCCATAGTTGGCTGTGGAAGAGAATCAACGTGAATACTTTGCATCTTCCATTATCATCATATTTACCTCATCTATTTGTGTTCTCCAGAGATGTTGCCTGATCCACTGACTTACTCCAGTACTATGTGTCCTACTGCGTATCAACCAGCATCTGCAGCTCCTTCTTTCCACATATCAAGAAGTTACCACCCTTTCGAACATTCAGGGCAATTAGAGGAGAATATGGGTGATTAAAGATTTGTATGCAAGGCAATTAGTGGGGAAATTAACGCTTACAAAGAAATAAAATTCAACGGCGATGCACATCTGTGTGTGAACACACACAGGGCCTGGCTTAACCGTGCTGTAAAACTAGAACCTACTTAAGTCACTGTGAAATTAGAATCTGGATAAAAGTCTGAGACTGAGTTCTAAGGAGATAATAACCCCAATATTTCTGGGGTAGGTGTAGAGGGAGGGTGAAAATGCCAATTCTGCAGAGGTGCTGATGAATTTAAACGCAGCTCTTTATTCTGGTTAATTTCTTCATACTCCAAGTTGGCCAATCGATGAAGTAAAGAGCTAGCCAGCTGCAGAACAGTCACAGAAAGCCACGGTCAGGGAGATGCCGGGCACCCTTGGCAACCTGGAGGGATGTGGGGTACAAGATAAAGTCTGGCATGAATGGGAATCAGAGGGTGTTATTAGCTAGGGGGTGAAGAAAGAAGCACTCAGGCTGCGAAGGAAAAACAATGTTCTGGGTTGGGAAACAAAGCAATCAGGAGAAAGATTCCTGAAGATTCATGGGGGTAAGAGATGGGAAGAGAGAGACATTTTTGGAAACGGCCAGAAATCACGTTCTGCTGTGAAGAACTGGAGAGGAAGAGAGAATGAACAAAAAGAGTGAAAGGAAGGTTAATTCTGGAACTGCAGGGCAGATGGCCTCCATCATGGCGTGGTGCAGAGATTGGTGATTGGGAGGGCAGAGTTGTTGGGCGGTCTGGATCTGGCGTGTTGGAGAAGAGAGAATATTCCAACCCGTGCAAATGAATCCTTGACCTTCTCATCAGTTGACTCAATTGTTATGAATTGACAACAATATCTCCTCGTTGCTGAACATCGCACAGGGCCAACTCAGGGCTGTGTGGTCAGTCCCCTGCTCTACTCTCTCTCTACCCATGACTGTGTAGCCAGACGCAGTTCCAAAGCCGTCTTTCAATTTGCTGATGATACCACCAGCGTGGGAAGAACATTGGAGGTGCTGTTCTCCAATTTGCGTTGGCCTCTCTCTGATAATGGAGGAGGCCCAGGACAGAAAGCTCAGTGTGGGAATGGGAAGGGGAGTTAAAGTGTTTGGCAACCAGAAGATCAGGTAGGCCCAGGCCCGAAATGAAGGTTTTCAGTGAAACGATCACCCAGTCTACGTTTGGTCTCGTGGATGTATAAGGGTCTTAGGTTGAGTTCTTGGTCTCCTAATTAGGGCTTGCCTTTATCAGTTTCTGGTTTAGTTTAGTTTGGAAAAAGGCCTTTGGTCCACCAAATCCATGCTGACCAGCAATCACCCATATACTAGTTCTATCCTGCACTCTAGGGACAATTTACACAAACCAATTAACCTACAAATCTGCATGTCTTTGGAATGTGTGTGTGGTGTGGGGGGACGGGGACGGACGGACGGACGGACGGACGGGGGGGGAACCGGAGCACCCAGAAAAATCCCACGTGGAGAACGTAGAAACTGTGCAAACACCACCCGCAGTCAGGGTCAAACCCTGGTCACTGGCACTGTAAAGAAGCCACTCTACAGCCGCACCACTGTGTGGCCAAAAGCAGCCCGGCCAATGTCTACTGCAAACTTTGTTTCCCATTGGCTTGCTTTGTGGGACTTTTTATTTGTTTCTTTTTCTCAGCAGTCAGATTGACATAAAGGAGTGTAACTCCATGAGGCCCTGACATTATGTTTTGTTACAACAAAATAGGTATATGTTAAGCATGTCCCACTGGGATTTTGTTTTTCAAGTAGATCTTCCTTTTACGTGAGAGTGTGCAGGGACAAGACTGACTGTTTTAGACTTCTCCCAACTTTCATTTCCTTTGACTCCAATGTAAATTGTGGGCAGCACAGTGTCGCAATAGTAAGTTGTTGCCTCACAGTGCCAGAGACCTGGGTTCCAACCTGACTACTAATGCTCGTCTGTACGGAGTTTGTACGTTCTCCCTTCGGGCTTTCTCTGGGTGCTCCGGTTGCTCCCCACATTCTAAAAACATGCAGGGATGTGTTAATTGGCTTCTGTAAAATTGTCCCTAGTGTGTAGGATGGAACTAATGTATGGAGATTGTTGGTCGACGTGGACTCAGTGGGCCAAGGGCCTGTTTCCGTGCTGTATTTCTAAAACTAAAGGGGATTGTCTCCTCTTACTCTGATTTATCATATTTACCCCAGTCTGCCAGCAAATCCTTTGTCCCTCTACTAAATCAGCAAGTACCTACAATTATAAGCCAAAGATAATGGTAATAATCAATGCGCATTTACAAAAAAAAGAAAAAAACATGGAATAATCAGTGAAAATCTACATCTACACCATGTTATTCGAACCAACTTTCTTTACATTTCTGCTCCTGTAATATCTCATCATAAATCTTTGAGCCCTTTGTAAAAACTCTCATAAAAAGTACTGAAAGATTGGAATGGGGGTTTCAAAGGAAGAATCGCATTGAGAGAGTCCAAGATATAAAGTTGCTGTTGCTGTTAAACAACTGCAGGTTTCTGTTTAAGTAACCATATCTATACGATTCTGATACCAAAACCATTTCATTAGAATTTTCAAGCCTTATGTTCACCGTGTAATTATGAAATATTGCCAGGGTGGATTGACATGGACTAAAGGTATCAGGTGAAAGCATTAACCATATGTATGGCTTTACTTGAAGTGCTAATTGCAAAAGATAGTACAGAAGACTGACTAATATATCAAAACTTCTTTCTCTTTTACCTTGTCCGGAAGCCATGTTTCCTTGATAGTTTGATGACAACACAAGGACAGACACAAAGTGCTGGAGTAACTCAGCGGGTCAGGCAGCATCTCTGGAGAAAAAGGATAGGTGACGTCTCGGGTCAGGACCCTTCTTCAGACTGACCTTTCGGGTCTGGCTGTTGCCCATCACCTCATCCAAACTGAATGTTCCTGGTAACGGACAGCACATCTGGCACAGCTGGCAGACCTGCTGCCTCACAGCTCCAGCAACCCGGGTTCAATCCTGACTTCAGGTGCTGTCTCTGTGAAATGTGCAAGTTCTTCTTGTGTCCACATGAGTTTCTCCTGGGTACTCCAGCTTCCTCCCACATCCTAAAACATCTGGACTGACAGGTTATTTGGGAATTGCTAAGTGCACCTAATTTATAGGAGAGTGGTAGAATCAGGAGGGAATTTCTGGGAATATATGGAGAATAAAGTGGGATTTGTGAGGGATAAGTGCAAATGTGGATTCGATGGTCACCGTGCACTCAGCGAGTCCAAGGGCCAGTTTACATGTCGTATGACTCTGTATGCATCAGGTGAGTTCACTGCTGGATGGGCTGGGGAGGGAAAGTGAGAGCAATTTAAACTTGCTCTAGCCTCACAGTGGACCATGCAGCGGGGATTACCAGATCAGTAAATCAGGAAAGAAATCTCTGGCAATTTTTTTCATCCCCATGAAGGCCCCAGGATGCTGAAGTCATCTGCACTGTCTGAATACCAGGCTGCTGCAGATAAAATACAAAGCCACTGCAGCTGGAGGTTAAACCTGGAACCTGATCAGCGTTCATCGCTTCCACATCCACGTGGTATATTAACCCAGCCGGCTATTAAGATTTTGCATTTTATCAATCCCTGACAACCACATAAATATTTGTACATGTACCATGAATTATTCAGCGCAATTGTTCAAATCCAAAGACACCCATGTTAAATGTCATTTTGGGAGAAACAATCAAATCAAAGACTAGGTCTTAAATTTTTAGCAGCTTACTTCTAAGAATCTACATTGACATATGCTTCAGCAAACCCATCCAGTTAATGTTACATTCCCCAATTTAATATCCATAACAGCTCAATGAGATTTGATATTACATTCATGACTTTGCACAAAAAAGGCTGTTTACCAACCAAGCAGTTGAATTTGCAGGTGGAAAATACTGTTGCCATAGTTTGCTTGCTGCAGGAATGAAATAATACATTTTGATTAAAGGTATTCAGGTGATGACAAGAGCTGTACACTTCAGCGCACATGCTGTTTTCAAGGAAGCAGCTGCTTGACAGCTGTAGCTCCGGACCCATATACAGTACAAGGCATCTCTGATCTTTCAGTAGATGCAATGACTCAACAACTACATCTTGGTTCACATTAAACACTATGTGACTACACAAATGAGTTGAAAGTTTGTGTTTCAGATAGGAATAATCTTTATATGTGTATATATAATCTATATATGCGAGTGTCTGTGTGTGTGTAAACACGCACACACACGCACATTTATAACATATATACATTTATATATATGTGTGTTATAATCCACACACATATATAATACACATACATAATACACATATATGTATACATTTTTGTATACATGCAATTATGAAGCATTTATATCTATATGTGTGTGTGCGCGTGTGTATAAAGTGTTTACAGTTATTTTGGCAGAAAACCCTTCTTTGTGAGCCAGCAATGAGAAAATGTAAGAAAATTATTAAGTGATGGACAAAAGTCTCCTTACGGGTGTATGGGAACCAATAGTTTTTTAAGGCATTGATGATAAAAACTAAATAACTAAAGGAAAATACAGAAGGCAAAGAGTGACCATTAAGGGACAGAATGCTCCCATGTGCATGCTGGTTTCAATGGACTATTGGGATGGTGGGGTGGGGGGAGGGGGGTTGCTGATGTCTACAACACTAGAGAACATCCTTTACCTCCATCTTGCCCAATAATATGTAAGGCCTTGCTTGGGACACCGTATGGTCAATGAGGCCAGGGACAGGCAAGTCCAGAGTAAGTGGAACCCTTTTTTCCGTATCACCAATATATTAATTTGATGTGAGTTGAATTTCACATAAAATGATACTCGGCTTCTTTCTCATATTACACAAAGAGTGGTGGGTGTATGGAACGAGCTGACAGAGGAGAGAGTGGAGGCAGGTACTATCACAATATTTAAGAAGCATTTTGATAGGTAAATGGATAGAATAGCTTTAGAGCGATACTGGTCAAACACAGGCAGGTGAAACTAATGTAGATGGGGCATGATGGTCGGAGTTGGCAAGTTGGGCCAAAGGGTCTGTTTCCACGCTGTATGACTCTATGTCAATGATTGGAGCCGAGAGGGGGAGGTGCAACTATTTTAGGTGTGGTGAAATCTTGTTGTGTTTAATACAACGACTAAATTGTGCTCTCAGAAAAATCACAGTAAAATTGGTTTATGGCCACAAACATGCGTTAAACAGGACATCTGTTTCTCAATTCAGATCAGCTTCCAAAACATTGTTGCACATCAGGGAAATACATCACACTTTTATAGCATTTCACCGCCTCCTTGATACATGTGTGACTCTTGCACTCTCCTCTCCTCTTATCCACCATCCATTGTCTCCTACTCCAACCATCAACATGTACTCCTATGTCTCCTACTCCAACCATCCCTCACATGTATCCATCTATCACTTGCCAGGCTTTGACCGGTACCAGCTCTTTTTTAGCTTTCTCCCCCTCCCCCCCCCCCCCCCACTCCAATCAGCCTGAGGAAGGATTCCAGCCCAAA
Organism: Rhinoraja longicauda; assembly: GCF_053455715.1. Taxonomy (NCBI): domain Eukaryota; kingdom Metazoa; phylum Chordata; class Chondrichthyes; order Rajiformes; family Arhynchobatidae; genus Rhinoraja; species Rhinoraja longicauda. The sequence continues at coordinate 23,022,846 of NC_135962.1, read as the reverse complement.
GCATCGCTTGTCCGTTCCTTCCACCAATGGGCGGCACAGAGACACAGCTGGTAGCGATGACCCAACAGCATGGCTGCAATCATCCCACTGATCGTCACACATCTCCATGGCAAAAGCCTTGGAAAAACAATTGATCATGTGAAATTTCCAGTGGGAAGCGGTGGCCTCTGAAGTCTCTGTGTTGGAGTAGACTTTTCACTGATGGGTCCATTGTTGCTTCCCACTCTGACGTCCCACAACCACACAGAGTGGGCGCCCATGGCTACTACACTGCCTCCAGCCATGCAGTGTTGCCAGCGGAGTTGCCACCAACTCACCTACTGCATGAGAATCTCGTGAGCTAAATGTCGATGATTTGGCGCAGTGGTGTTGCCGGTAGAGCCGCCCTGGTTGCAGTTGCTGCCTCAGAGTGCCATAACCGGGTTCGACCCTGATGACGGGTGCTGTATGTACGGAGTTTGTATGTTCTCCCTGTGACCGCGTGGGTTTTCCCTAGGTGCTCCGGGATCGTCCCACGTCCCAAAGATATAATGGGTTTGTCGTTTATTTGGTCTCGGTAAATAAACTAATCCCCGACAGTGTAAGCACACCGAGCGGAGCTTCAAAAGGGCTTGAGCAGTTTATAGTTCATTTCTGAAACTGCTACTATGAGTAGGATCTCCCTTAAAATAGTAAGAAAAGCAACAAATGAACCCAAGGTGCTACTAGTCTGAGTGAGACTGCCCCACAATTGTTGGGGTGTTAAGCTTTAAAGCTTCAATTTGTATCACGTTGGGCTAAAATGGGTCAACAGGATAATGGATGTTCGCGTGTGCTCCCTTCACACTGCCTATCTTCAGGTCTGCAAATGTCGATCTTGCCCGATTCAGATTGGCGATTTGTACGATTTCACCCAGAAATAATCACCACCGTGATCCCTTCCTTGAAATATCAAATTGTAATATTAATATTGGGGCAGCACAGTGGTGCAGCGGTAGAGTTGCTGCCTTACAGCACCAGAGATCTGGGTTTGATCCTGACTATGGTGCTGTCTGTAGAGTTTGTATGTTCTCCCTGTGACCTCGTGGGTTTTCTCCAGGTGCTCCAGTTTCCTCCCACATACTAAAGATGTGCAGGTTTTCAGGTTAATTGATTTCTGTAAATTGTCCCTAGTGTGTAGGTTAGAGTTAGTGTACGGGGTGATTGCTGGTCAGCGCGAATCTGGTGGGCCGAAGGGCCTGTTTTCACGCTGTAAAGGCATCTATCTGACCCAGTTGGGTAATATCTTCACTTTCCCATTGACTCAATGCTGAATTCAACATCCGAGATTGTCTTTTCACAAAATGTGCAGTATTTGTTAACCTCTGTGTAAGAAATACCCAGGAAGATTGTAACGGGTTAGCAAAAATGAAATAGAAATTAGCAATATTCACAACTGAAGTATACATCTAAGCCAATAATAAAAACAGTAGATTGGAAACTTGACAGAAAATGACACCCCTGACCCTCTTGTTCAAAAAACATGCTCTCCCAGAAAGCAGTTTTCAACAAATATTTTTTTAAAATTCAAGACCAGAAGTAATGTTGAATGATATTGAAAAAATGCTTCACTGTCTTATGTTCTTGTGAAGTTTGTCATCTGAGAGAGTATGTTTCGCAATGCCCAGAAAATCTCGCGCAGAGCTGTACTTTAATGAGTTGAACATCCAAAGAAAATGGAACTCAATGTTCACAGATTACAGAAACGTTTTCTCTTGAACTTTAAACTCCATTTAAATCAGCGTCAAGGAAATGTACGATTTTTTTTGCACTGCACATACCGTGAGGTGCTGGAAGAGCCAGGCTCTCATAATATTCGTAGCTACTTTGGGGAAGATGCCTCGCTTTTTCTGTCGTTTTTTCTCTTTGTCCGGGTCGTCATCATCACCTGTGCCTGGCGAAGCCACACTGTTGTCTAACCCATCACCTGAAATCACAGAACAAAAGGGAAAAACATCACACATTATGAGTATCCTACTGAAAACATGTAAAGTAATCAAATCTGACTTGAGCTGGTTTAGGATAAGGAAAGCTGATAACATTTCTCATTAAAATATGGGGGTGTTATGCAAATAATATTGAACGCAAAGCCCCAGTCTCCCAATCCAGTTTTGATAAACTTCACATGAACACATATGTATCATTAATTCAATTATTGCAGTGCCTCTGATGGAGAGAAGTAGCCCTCTGTCAAGTATATTTATGTAGAGTTTAAAAGCTTCCATAACAATTTCATTTTGATCCGACTTTGCGCCTTAAATATGTGGGACGAGTTGGGTGCAGGTTTTCCAAGTGAAACTAGATAAGGACTTGAAAGCCAAGAGGTAAGCTCCGTGCATTGTAGGGATTTTTGTATAAGGTGTAAGTAACTGTATCATGGTTCACTACACAGAACAGACCAGAGTTCATCATCGCACCCTCCCCCCACAGCATTTGCATGGAATGACACCCTCCATCTCCTTGCATCACTGATTTCCACTCTCGTGTTTAAGAGAATAAGGTACATTAGGTACATGTATCAAGGCAGGGTGCATTCTTTAAATCAGGAGTTACCTCTATCCACTCTCACCACTGTTCAGCCTTTCCTTGCATTAATTGTGCATTAGCAAAAATCATTTACTTTTAACAGTCATAGTTATTTTTCTTTACCCTCAGGCAAAAATGCCTTGAAAGCCTGCCTAGAGGGCATCTAAATTATGTATCTAAAAAAACTCTGCACCAAGGCATTCCTGGTCTCATACTTTCTTAAAATTCATACGTGCTTGTCCTCCTGTTTTTGAGAGGCATCAATCAGAGCACCTATATATATCATATTTCCCCATTAATATTTGAACCAATAACATTAAAAAGAAAGAAGAAAGAAGAGACCCAAAGTATAATCAAATGCAAAATAAATGAAGGATACTGAAACAGCGTTGGATTTAAAAAAAATATTCAACACTATGTTTTCTCTTGCACATCATTAGCCTAAAGCCACACGAAAGAAGAAAACAGAGAAGCACAGAGTTTGTGCTCCCTGCTGATGTTTAAGAAGCTAAAGTCCTGGAAGGACATCTGGAAATAGCGCTGAGACTGTGGGTTTTGTAATTTAAGAATAGACATTCATTAGGAGTAAATGCCATAAATCCCATGCTAAGTAAAAACCTTGTTCAGGAAAGCCTAAAACAATAAACTTAGGACTCTGAGTAGCCAGAACCACATAGCTTCCTAAGGAATGCTACAAATGCAGCAGCTAATGCTACAACTGTCCTTTGGTTATGTGATTACCAGGGTTGGTGGCACTCAGCACTCACATTAAACACCGATCCTTTTCCATGTCAACTTTTGTGCTAGTTAACAGTTTTGTTTTACCACTGCGGCCACAAAAGCTGATTGGGGGGGGGGGGGGGGGGGGATGGGGGCGGAGACAAAAAAAAAGCCACAGCAAAGAGTTGGCAGATTAATTTTATTGACATTTCCATTTTCACTGCAATGTGATACCCTCCATCACGTTGGAGAGGCGACCCCCAGTATTTACAGACTGACAAGTCACTTCATTACAGTCACCCAGCCCCAAGGCAGTGCGACTCCCTCCATCTGCACAAATGTCAGCGCACAAACCCTTCATCTACCACTAACTTTTGTTGCCTCTCCACGAACGTGAATCATGACGGCGAGCCAAAAAGGTGGAAATAATCATAAAAATGATGCTGGACCAGAAACATTCGCAGAGCCTCATTACAATTGCCGAGCGCAGAATGCTGGTGATTTACACCCTCTTCCACGATGCCAGGAAGGAATGCTGCAGGGCAAATTTTCCCAAATGCTAATGGCTTCTGACTGTTTCTTGGCAACTATGGCATTTTAACCTGTGCGTATGTCTACTCCAAAACAGAAAGTGGAAATGTCTTATCATCTGTCCGTGTGACACAGATGGAGAGTGGCTATTAGGAGTCAGGCACTGGGCCTCGGGGATCTGAGGTGCTGTGCTGTAGCCCACGGCAGTTTTGGAAAGCTGTGCCTGGGGAGAGGAAAAATCTACGCCCAGAAAAAAGCTGGTATCAGAAGTATGTATGTGCACACATTAGAAAATGAGATGGAGAAGAAAGGAAAATGAGCTGATAAAAATATTTTCAGATTTAATAGAATATTAGTTTATTATTAACTATCTCAAGTGAATCCCATGTAACCTTATTAATTTAGCATAATTGGTAATGCATCGAATTTCAAGTTCTAATACAGTGGTAAACATAGATTAAGAGATAGTGAGCTGATTTATTTGGTTATTTGATTTTTTTTATTTTTTTTTAGTAATATTACTTTCTTGGCTTGCTTTATTTGTAATACTAGGGTCAATCTTTTTTTTCTGCATAAAATGTAAAACTTTCCTCTTAATGTGCCTGGAATAGCCAGTACCTGAACCCTTCATTATTATGCTCTCTATCCATCATGCTGTGTTGCACGCTCCTGCACAGCACAATTGAATTTTTGTGTAAGGTTTATTTTGAAGCGACTAGATATTAAGCAGGGCACGACATGCTGCTCTGGAGTTCAGTGTAACAGCTGCACTTTCTTTTGTTGTGTACAACATTTACGAACTGTGTGGGTTTTCCTATGTTAAAGAGAAGACAGTGACCCATGCCACCTTCTTTATACTCGAAGGAGCACTAAAAATCACTCCTCATGGGCTTTCCCCAAGCTTCTCTGGCCCAGAACAACCTCTTACCAACACTCCCCCACCCCTTCCTCCACTCCCCCACCCTTCAAGGAAAAGGAGAGGTAAAGGTGGGGGGGGGGGTGGGAAAGAGAGGGAGAGAGAGAGGGAGAGGGGGAGAGAGAAGGGGGGGGGAGAGAGAAGGGGGGGGGGGGGGGAGAGAGAAGGGGGAGAGAGAAGGGGAGAGAAAAGTGGGGGAGAGAGAGAGAGAGAGAGAGAAGGGGAAGAGAGAGAGAGAGAGAGAGAGAGAGAGGGGGAAGGGTAGGAGAGAGAGGGACGGGTGGGAGAGAGAGAGGGAAGGGTGGGAGAGAGAGGGATGGGGGAGGGAACGGGAAGGGGGGAGAGGGGGGGAGAGAGAAGGGATTTTATGCTCCATTCTCCTCAACTTTTCAGGCGGTATAAACAGCATTTAGCACATTCAACCCCCAAATGACTCCAAATGCTCTGAGCTGCAGGAGCTCATCTTTTGTTAGTCTCCCTCTATTTACACAGGATTTGCGCAGGGCTCTCCAGTGAAGAGACCACATGTTACTGACAGAAAGCGGCTTCATTCACAACACATCAGGCAAAGGGGCTGTAGCCATTGCTGCTCTGTGCTGAGGCAGGATTAAGCCTCTGGTAACACTGAGCCTAAAGACTTGCTAAATGGTAAACAAAATGTGCCGGCTGCTACTTAAAACCAAATTAGGCAGAAATAGATCATAATATAAGCATGCAAGAGCTAAAAAAGTAGATTAAGGTATTAGATCAGTCTTTAGGCTTCACCTTCCAATGAGGCAATGCAATATACCTCACCCACTTATTTATGCAAATTCCGTTCTGCCTCTCTTCAGAGGGTACATTTATACCTAGCATGAGCTGTGGCCTGAAAGACACAGAAAAATGTCTGCTGTATTAAGCTGCCCTTGAAATACACCATATAAAACGTTCCCATTTGTCCAGCAAAGAAATCAAGTCAGGCAACAGATCAATAATGTGACCTGGAAGCAGAAAGCTGGGAGTGAGTTGTACCTGCTTGGTGCTTAATGTTTTTTCTGTAGGTAATGGTTGCCCAGTACATGTATGTTTGAATTGTGAATGTGTGTACCTTGAGTGTGCTTTTTTTCATTTCCCTTGTAAAATGTCACTACTAGTTCCTATAGAGCTGGCTTATCAACTCAAATGTATTTGCTAATTGGCTGTCAGGCACAGAATAGGCTTCAGATCCCATTATAATCAGTAAGAGAAAAAAAAAGAGACTGGTATTTTTAGCAGGGGATATTCATTTTTATAAATTATTTGGGAAAGGTGATGTAAACTACAGCGATCATCGAGGATTTTTTCATGTGCACTCTAAAGATACCCGAGTTAAATTCTCCCATTTCACTTCGCTTAGCCACTTCAGAATGCAAATAATGTACACAAATGCCGGAGTCACAACATGCTTCAAGAGAACATCGGGAAGATCAAAGCCATTGCTTCCGGCCTTGGCCTAGTCTCCATCTCATCCCTTGGTAACATTTGCAGATGGGACCATGCCAACCATTTAGACTTTTGAGATTCAGCATGGAAAAAGGCCATTCAGCCCACTGAATACATGTCAACCAGCGATCACCCCATACACTAGCACTATCTTACAAACAATCATGCCATGATGGCATATTCAGTCACTGCATCTGGAATCATCCTCCTAAATCCAAACAGCTCCCCTTGGCGCTTTCCGAACCCCCACTCCCTCATCTTTACTCTGGACATTCAGTCACTCTACACCTCCATCCCCCACCAAGAAGGCCTTAGAGCCCTCCGTTTCTTTCTCGACCACAGAACCATCCAATTTTCCTCTCCTAACACTCTACCAGCGGAGCTGGTCCTCACCCTTAATAACTTCTCCATTGACTCCTCCCACTTCCTCTAAGTCCAAGGCGCAGCTATGGGCACCCGCATGGGCCCAGCTTTGCCTGCCTCTTTGTAGGGTACGTTGAACAATCCCTGTTCCAGGCGTACACTGGCCCTATCCCCGAACATCAATCTCCACTACATTGATGACTGCATCGATGCTACCTCCTGCACCCATGCCTAACTCATGGACGTCATCAACTTCACCACAAATTTTCATCCTGCACTCACATTTACTTGGACACTTACATTTCCGACACTTCCCTTCCCTTTCTTGATCTCACAGTCTCCATCACAGGAAATAGATTATAGACTGATGTTTATTACAAATCCACCGACTCCCACAACTATCTTGACTACACTTCTTCCCACCCTGCGTCCTGCAAAAACTCTATCCCCTACTCCCATTTCCTCTGTCCACGTCGCATCTGCGCCCAAAATGAGGTGTTCCATACTAGAACATCCAAGATGTCCTCATTCTTTAGAGAACGGGGGTTCCCCTCTCCCATCATATAAGAGGCCCTCACTCATGTCTCCTCGGTACCCCGCAGCTCCACCCTTGCTCCCCCTCCGCCTAATCGCAACAGAGACAGAGTCCCCCTAGTCCTTACCTTCCACCCTTTATCAGCCGTTGCTTACAACCAGAATTTCCGCCACTTCTAACGGGATCCCACCACTAACCACATTTTCCCATCTCCACCCCTTTCTGCCTTCCTCAGAGACCGCTTCCTCCGCAACTCCCTGGTTAACTTATCCCTTCCCGCTCAAACCATCCCCTCCCCAGGTATCTTCCCCTGCAACCACAGAAGATGCAATACCTGTCGCTATACCTCCTCCCTCATCTCTGTCCAGGGACCCCGACAATCCTTTCAGGTTAGGCAGAGGTTCACTTGCATCTCCTCCAACTTCATCTACTGTATCTGTTGTTCAAGATGTGGACTCTTATACATCGGCGAGACCAAACACAGACTGGGCGATCATTTCGCCGAACACCTTCGCTCAGCCCGCCTGAACCAACCTGATCTCCCAGTTGCTGGACACTTTAATTCTCCTTCCCATTTCTACAAAGACCTTTCTGTCCTTGGTCTCCTCCATTGTCAGAGTGAGGCTAGATGCAACTTGGAGGAACAGCACCTCATATTTCGCTTGGGCAGCTTCCAGCCCAGTGGTATGAGTCTTGATTTCTCTCACTTCAGGTAGCCCGGGCATTCCCTCTCTCTCTCTCTATCCCTCCCCCACCCAAGTCGCACTAGCTTCTCATTTTTACCCTACAAACAGCCTGTTTCCTTTATTATTGTTACTTTTTTACATAACTTTCATTCATTATTCTTTATCTCTCCACATCACCGTCTATATCTTTCGTTTCCCTTATCCCTAACCAGTCTGAAGAAGGGTCTTGACCTGAAACGTCACCCATTCTTTCTCTCCAGAGATGCTGCCTGTCCCGCTGATTACTCCAGCTTTCTGTGTCTATCCCCTTGCTGCCTTCTTCTCTTCTAAATACTTCATAAGCTCATAAGTCATAGGAGCAGAAGTAGACTATTCGGCCCATCGTGCCTACACCACCATTCAATTATACTTCCTCACAGCCCGCCATTTCCACCATGTTTTTAGTGCCCCACTTTAATCTTGCCTTCATTGACTATTCCTCTACACTCCATCAATGTATCAGTACCCTACTGTATGGTTCATATTAAAAACACTATGCAAAATTGCTGTCGTAATTATTTTTATTTTGTGAAGTGACTTGGTCAGAATTCACACAGTATTTATTATTTAAGTTCTATTTACTTCATCTGGAAGAAGCCCCCTTGCCTTTGGAATCCAAGACCAGGAGCAAGTTGATGAATCCCTTGAGCTTGTTTGGCCATCAGCCAGATCTTTACATGAATCCCACTTATCAACTATACCTGACACAAAATACATTCATCTCAGTTTCAGTATTGGCACTGTATTCGTTCTTTCAACCTAGCTCACTGGTCACTTCCATGGAAGGGCTCACCTCATTTCAGATATTCATCTGCTTCTTATTTAAAGGGTCAAATTCAACCTCATGCAAGACAGATTAGTTTACATCTATTTTGGAGCTGCTGTGTGGAAACAGGCCTTTTGGCCCACCGAGTCCATGCTGACCACAATCACCCATACACTAGTTCTATTCTGCACACAAGGGACAATTTACAGAAGCCAATTAACGTACAAACCTGTGCGTCTTTGGGATGTGGGAGGAAACTGGAGCACCCAGAGAAAATTCACGTGGTCACAGGGAGAACGTACAAACTCTGTACAGACAGCACCCATAGTCAGGATTGAACCGGGTCTCTGAGGCTGTAAGGCAGCAATTCTACCGCTGCGCCACTGTGTCGCCCTAATGTTCATCTGTGCTCTTGGTCTTTTTAACTTCGAGGCTTCCCGTAATTTCTGCTACAACTCTTCCCACTCTGAGGGATATCTGGACCAGCAAATGAGCAGAAGTTGGCACGAGACAGTCCAGAAAACATGAGGTCTTGAAGTCTTTGTCAATGTTAGTGTTGGGAAGAGCAAGGGAGAGGTGAGAGGGCTGGGTGGGGTTTTGGAGAAATGCTAATGCTTGGAGGGAAAGGCATTTGGGCTGGACAGGGTGGTAATGGAGCTCATTTGGGCTTATTGGAAGACTTCTTCGAGGACCAAAAATAAAATCTGGAAAAGATGAATGATGTATCTCACAACCATTCCGTCCCCTTTGCCGTCAGTTTTAGTCAGTTCAGTTAAGATTATGTTGCGATGCCTATGTCACCATCAGCTCTCAACACGCACATTAGTTTAGTTGAGTTTATTGTCCCACGTACCGAGGTACAGTGAAAAGCTTTTGTTGCTTGCTAACTAATCAGCGAAGTGCCAATACATGATTACCACCGAGCCTTGATAAAGGGAATAGCGTTTCGTGCAAGATAAAGTCCAGTAAGGTCTGATTAAAGATAGTCCGAGGGTCTCCGGTGAGGTAGATAGTGGGCATATTATTTGAGTCCACAGCTGCCCTGCATCCAATGAAGGAATCACACCGGGAAAAGTATCGGGAGGTGGTGCTGGGGAGGGCGTTTAGGAGCAGCACCGTGGGATTGTGGCAACATCAGGGCAGCCACCACTTTAAGCCCACTCCACCTACTCAGTCCACTCCCACTTGGTATCCAGGGTTAAATTCGGTACCTTCGACTTTAATATTGCACTCACAGTGCAATCACCATAAACGTGACACCTAGTTCTCAGTAAGTGATCACCGCCACACTTCTTAATCGGGATTGAATGTTCCTGAAGCCATTTTATAACATTGTGACATGATTCAGTGTTGCTAACAAAATTATTCACCAGATGAACAAGACTGATGTAGATTAGAGACACAACGTGGGGATCATTCAGCTCTACACAGTAAATTGAATGACCCTCGATGACTGAGAGTGGCAATATTGCCCCTGTCTGCTTGCTCTCCCATTCTGCGTAGCCGCCAGGTGTTCAACATGTATGTGTGCTCACATAACCATGTTGCTCTCAGCTGTGGGGGAGGAACAGCATCTAGTGATGCACATGAAGCTCATCAAGTGTTTGGGTTCTTGCAATTTGTGAACTATGTTAGTAAGAAATTGTAACATTAACTACTTCTAAATCTTTGGACATGGGAATAATAAACAATATTTTGCATTGCCACACATATAAATGGCTTGGCATTCTTTCCGTTTTAGAGAGTCATATCAAACATAGAACAGTGCAGCACAGGAACCACAATGTTTGTGTTGAGCATGATGCCAAGTTACACTGATCTTATCTGCCTGGACATGATCCCTATCCCTCTATTCCCTGTACCTCCATGTGCCTATCCCTCTATTCCCTGTACCTCCATGTCCCTATCCCTCTATTCCCTGTACCTCCATGTCCCTATCCCTCTATTCCCTGCACCTCCATGTGCCTATCCCTCTATTCCCTGTACCTCCATGTCCCTATCCCTCTATTCCCTGCACCTCCATGTGCCTATCCCTCTATTCCCTGTACCTCCATGTCCCTATCCCTCTATTCCCTGCACCTCCATGTGCCTATCCAAAAGCCTCTTAAATGCCACTATCATATTAGTCTCCACCACTACCCCAGGCAGTGCATTCCAGGCCCCCACCACTCCCCATGTAAAAAACTATTTGTGCTACACATCTCTGCTTATCTTGTTCTATAGAAGGCATAAATAAGCCATTCATCCACCAAGTCCACACCAACCTATTTGCACTAATACCATTTTATTCTTCCCACTTTCCCATCACCTCCCCCTCCATCCTATCAACCACTGGCGCAATAGGGGCGATTTACAGTAGCAGATTATCCTGACAACCTGCATCTTTAGTTTAGAGATATAGCGTGGAAACAAGCCCTTCGGCCCACTGATTCTGTGCTGACCATCGATCTCCACACACTAGCACTATCCTACTCACTAGGGACAATTTACAATCTTTACCGAAGCCTATTAACCCTCAAACCTGTACGTCTTTGGAGTGTGGGAGGAAACCGGAGCACCCGGAGAAAACCCACGTGGTCATGGGGAAGAACATACAAACTCTGTACAGAGAGCATCTGTGGTCAGGATCGAACCCGGATCTGTGCCGCTATAAGGTAGCAACTCTAAGTAACTGGGATGTGGGAGGAAACAGTCGTGATCACAGGGAGAATGTGCAATGCAGTTGATGTCGAGGTCAGGATTAAACCTGGGTCACTTGACCCGAGAGGCAGCAGCTCCCTAGCCGCGCCACTGCGCCCTAGGATTTGTTTATAATGCAATGTGGTTCTTCACCTGGTGACGGCTGTCCACTGCGTGCACATTGTGTCAGCTCAAAGTGACAAAGAAGGGGATTTCCCCAGGATAATAGATTTCGACGTCTAAAATTCTCTTTACACACCTAATAAAGACCTCAGTCCAAAACAGGGATTTTGCAGTTTAACTGACCCACCCCATTTCACCAAGAGAGGGGAATGAACGAATCTGCCGATTCAACAGAAATTACACTAATTGGCCCCAGAGGTTATCTAGGTGCCTCGTCTCAAAGATACCATTGTTTCCAGTGCATTCAGCTGGAACTGCAATATTCCAAATCCTCCTCACATCTCTTAAAAGCAGGTTGTCTCCTTACAGATAGCTGCGGCATGAAGCATTTCCGTCTAATATTGGTTTTGTCACTTGATACCCTGCTTTAGTTTGCAGCTTCCTCAGATCTGCATTTAGCCAGCTTTCTTTTTTTTTTAAAGAAGTGGTGATTCTAGGTGTTGCAGTCCTAATTAGTGAAACTAAGCCCGAGGAAGGAAATCTGGCTCATATTAAATTAATTGAAATGAGCGTGAAAATTAATACAGCAAAACGCATCAATTTTCTGGAAAGTGCTCTCAGTTCTTGCAAACCACTAAAAAAAAGGTGGGCATTCCATAAAGCTGTCAGCTTAAAAATAACTGTCAGCTCAAATTGGCTTCTATCTGTGATACTAGATCTGAATCAGCTTGGTCTCGATCCGAAACATCACCTATTCCTTTTCTCCAGAGATGCTGCCTGACCCGCTGAGTTACTCCCAGCTTTTTGTGGTCCGTTTGCAGATTCAATTGTTTAAATGACAATCAGTTATGAGAATTATTCAGTACAGTTTAATTAATAATGGCTCTCTCGGTACTGTGTGCAAACTATCGCATCCGAATGACCGACTTCACTCCAGAATTACAAGGCGTTGGTGTAAATAGATATGAAGGCTTATTAATCGTGTAATTTCCTCGAAGAAATAAGGGATTAAATTGGAGTACTAATGAATTAAGGGTTTACAAATCAACAAGTCAACCATCAGATTCCAGCCTCTCTCAGCCTATACTCATCAGTCCCTGCCAAGAAGTTTCCATACATGTCCTGAAGGCAGCGAACAAAGCGAGCAGAACTGATTACAGCTATGTTCACTGCCTTGCTGTCTAAACTCTGTTTGGCTTCCTAATGAGTTCACTAAAAACCTAATTCATCTCCCATAACCCCCACAACCCTCCTTGAAATTCACCATTATGGAAATTACAGATGAAACGTTTACAGACTATGTCCAAATTACTGTTTCTTTAACAGGCAGGTCCCTGACCCTGGAATTGTACAATAGAGGTTTGTCCGGCTTGAAACCAATCAGTCCTAAATCCACTGAAAAAAGGGGATGGTAGGAGGTTAAGACTCTTTCTCATGGCACTGATGATTGTAGCACTCAATCCCTCCCCTGTGGTGGATGGTGAAATTGTGTGGAAATGGCACGGATTTGATAATTTATCAGATAAAACTGGAGAATGAAGAAAGGTTAAAACCACATGCAGTGATGGTAAACAGATTGAAACCGACTAATGCAAATTTCCAAATCATTCAAAAGGAGACTCCCTCAGTCCCTCATTACGTGAAGCCAAAATGATCCTCGCTGCTTCTCAGCTGTAACTGAAAGATTACAGAATTGATGGCTCCTTGGTTTAAAATGCAGCTGTTTTATTCTGCTTTAGTAATTAATTATTTTTCCAATAGCGTATTGATCAAGCATAGACCCTGATAAAGTTCAAACTGCAAAGTATCTCCAGTGGTTTCCCCAGTTGCGTGGAAGAGTCAATGAAAACTTCCTCCCATTCTAGCCGCCTCCTTAGAGCGCTGATCGAGTGAACTGCACAGTTTTTTTCTCATAAATTAGTCAGGCTGTGTGGAGCTGTGTTAGCTGATCACTGCTTTTGTCTCTTTGCTTTGCCTACTTGCTTTGCTGTTTCACTGTCCTTTGTGTTGTCAGATAAAAAGTCAGCGTGCAGCTGCCTCACTAAGCTGGGACCAACACGAAGAGCGTTTCGTTCAAAACTACATTTTATTTTGCACAGCTGCATTCTGCACCCTTCCACTCTGTTAACACCTCATTCCCTTCCTCCTCATCCCTCACCACTTCCTCACCAACCCCCCCCCCCCCCCCCCCCCCCCCCCGCTCAAACCTGGACATCAGACCTCATGGGAGTCAACTAGCATTGGACATGGTACGCAAGCATGCAAGAGGTGCCCATGCCTTGATGAGGCCCTTCGCCCATCATTCCACCTCCCCTTGTCCCCCAAGCTCTCAACTTGTCAAGGTAAATACCTGGTGCCCTTGTAGCATCTCAGTCTCAGTTTCGTTTTAGTTTTTGAGATACAGTGTGGAAACAGGCCCTTCGTCCCACTAAGTCCGTGCTGACCAACGATCACCCATACACTAGTTCCATCCTACATGATAGGGACAATTTGCAGAAGCCAATTGTGAAGCCGAGGCCGAGAACCAAATTGGCTTCGGTAAAACAAATTGTAAATGATCCCTAGCGTGTAGGATAGTGCTATTGTACGGGGTGATCACTAGTCAACGTGGACTCAGTGGGCTGAAGGGCCTGTTTCCACGCTGTATCTCTAAAGTCTAAACTACACACGTGCATCTTTGGAATGCGGGTGGAAACCGGAACATGCGGGGAAAACGCGGGCGGTCTCAGGGAGAAGGAACAAACTCCGTACAGACAGCATCCGTGGTGAGGATCAAACCCGGGTCTCTGGCGCTGTGAGGCAGCTACTCTACCACTGTGCCGTGGTGCCGCCCAGTCCTGCCTCTAACTTACAGTCGTGCCTATAACTTAAAATATCGGTTGGGCAGAGTTGTTCAGCTGCTCGCCTCTTGCACATCACCATCTCGAGGCAATATCAAATGGCAGGTCAAGTGCCACACATTGCTGGCTCTGGGCCATCTCCCACCCCTGAATGTTCATAGTCTGAGCCCAAGGACCTCGCATGTCAGAGATCACAAAGGTAATATTCCCAGCAGCTACAAGAAAATAACCTTGAACATGGCTGGTAATGACTTAATAATGTATGGGAGGAATGTAAATTCCCAAAAGAACAGGAACTATTTAGTGCAAATGTGTGCATGTTTTAACTTGTGTATGCCTCATAATGATATACTGAAAATGCTGCACATTTGGCCAAAAGTGAATGTTTCAGACAAAAAGAAGCAGGTGCCCAAATTTGCAGTAATCCTCGTCACATGTTCACCTCTCACCCTAGCCATTTTTCTGAGCTCTAACCTTTCACTTGACGGCTAACCTTCAATTCACTGAGACAAGATTAGCTTGGGAGTCATCTCAGAAACTAAATGCACAGATACCCCCATTTATTAAACCTGTTGCCTGATTTATTCAGTTTTAAGTTGTTGGAGAATTTTGGTCGTTTCCTCCTGTACATTTTTCAATCTCCTCAAGGCTATAAAGAGCAGTTGCATTCCCCCACCTCCAGAGCATTCTTTGCAGGTCAAAAGGTCAACATTCACAGATGTCTGTACCAGGCACCAATTGTTCTATTGACTGTACCCCAGGATACATGCAACTTCTGTTACCCATGGAGTAGGCTCTCTTTAAATACTCTGATGAAAAATACATAAGATCACACATCATTCTTTACAAACCACATTCCACAATAATTTCCAAAAGGATTGTTGAACTTCAATTATTGTAATCGCCTCCACTTAACCAGGTGATACAGTTTAAAACAGTTTAAAACAGTTTAAGAGCTTTATCTATACATTTTGCTCTATGTTAACTATTTAGTTAGAGTAGCAATTATTACCATATTTGATTAACTGATTTTTCCAGTGGAACTTTTACATCGTATAAATTTCTGAAAAGAATTAAGCCCTGACTTTTGTAAATTCAACTGGATTTGTGATTCTTTGATACCTTTCAACACCAAATGCTTAACCACAACGACTGAATGTCTGGAATTTTGCCCCAGTACATCATGAATAAAGAGAAAATTCTATTCATAGTTCTCCTGCATGTGTCTTTCAATAAAATATTTCATAGTTTCTTTAGTCAAATTGCAAACATTTGGTATTCATAAATGTTGTGCAGCAATTAATCACATCTTTCAAATATCTTTTGGTCACATCTCTAAAGATTAGGTACTGTTCTTTCATAGCAGAAGCAAGATAGTGGTTATAAAAACAGAAAATTAATTCCAATTAAACTTTGACAATTATTAAGCTATTTTCTTTAGCTGGGTTTGAATCTGGTTGGTATCGAAGTGCTGGAAAATATTTTTTTAAATATAGAGATAAAAGCTGCATGGTCATTGTTTCAACACCCAGCATGGTTGTAGCATTGTTAGTAAATGTGGAGAGTTGATTCAAAACACTTGCAGCAGATAACTATTGATTTACTAATGGAGTGTCTCAATGTGCAACTAATACTGGAGGGTTACTTCACACATGTAATCGATAATTCATGGTAGGTCATAATCACGAAGTTCGATACTGTTTGAAATTAACCATTGCTAACAACTAAATTTATGCAGATGTTGCATGCAGCTTTGCACGGTGTGCCAACATTAATTTGAAAGGTATTTTAACCTCAGGCTTAAATGGTGCTGACAGAGAATAAGAATTTACGGCAAGCGGTGGTTATCCTATTACTCTAACTTATGAAAAATACCTTCACTTTAAACTGTATCATCTTTTGAGAAGCATGTAAATATACCTCTTTACATTTGTATTATTTAAATTTTTTATGAGAAGAAATGTGCACCAAGATGATCTAATAAGTAGAGAACGCAGACTATCCATTGCATCATGAAGCTTGCCTAAACATTAATCTAAGGCCAAAAAGCAAATATATTGAGTGCTGATTAATGCAACACTCTGGTAACAAACACAAAGTCTTCCATTTTATTCATTTGAACTGTATTCATTTGCACCACTGGTAAATATGAACACAACAAGGTGTACAAAATCATGAGAGGAATAGATCGGGTAGACGCACCGAGTCTCTTGCCCAGAGTAGGGGAATCAAGAAGCAGAGGACATAAGTTTGAAATGAGGGGGAAAAGATTTAATAGGAACCTGAGGGGTAACTGCTTTACACAAAATGGGATGGATGTATGGAACGAGCTGCTGGAAGAGGTAGTTGAGGCAGGTACTATCACAACATTGAAGAAACATTTGGATAGGTATGTGGATAGGACAGGTTTAGAAGGATATGGGGCAAACGCAGGCAGGTTGGACCGGTGTAGTTGGGACATGTTGGTCGGTGTTGGCAAGTTGGGCCGAAGGGCATATTTCAACTCTGTATGATTCTATGAACAACTGCCAACACTCTTTTGCTCTGATGTATCTCTTATAGCACAAGAATGTTTGGGCTCAAACTTTTAATAATAAACATATTCTGTTTCAAAATAAATGTAAAGTTTTTTAAAATAATATTCCTTCGAGGAACAGAATTCTTAGTTATGACATTTTATTCCAAATAAAACTATTTTACTTTTACGTAATGTGAATGTCCACTTCATGTGCTAAACGCTTTCTATAAAATGAAAATATTAAACCTATGCGTATTTATTTTTATGTTATAAAAAAGTTGATTATTCATAAATAATTGGCCACATGAATACTGCGAGCACACAACGAGTCTTGTGTCTGTCAACAGTAGCCACAAGCATTTTGTTTACAATGTCACAAATAAAATTTAGCTTCAGTGCATCTTCTTGGACTGTGAGAATGAAAGTTGGAATTTGGAGGGACACCAAAGTACATTTGTTCTGCAAAACTAGATTAAGTGCCTTTGCAGGATGCCTGTCGTATTCATTCCTATGTGGAAAATTTACCTCCAAGTATACCATTTATAGTAAATAACCTGCTAATTTATGAAATATGTTCTTCAAAATGAAAACATATTCTCAGTCCAACTCTTCAATCCTTTCATCTTGCACCTTTTTTCATCCCTGTAATATCGTTAATCTGGTTGCAATCTAAACTTAGAATTCTTCTGTACATTCATGAAGAAAGGCACAATAAGAGTAGCTGTCCTTTGAAATGGCTTGGAGGGTTCGTTAGAAGAAAGAGTAAGGGTGTGATTTGCTTCTATTCAGGCGGTTGGAGTACTTGTATTGCAGTCATAAAAATTATTGAACCAGAAATTGTTTTGGGCATATTAACTGGACTGAAGTCAAATGTGTTTATGTTGTGGTTGTGCCACAGGGATGGATTCACATCAGCTCCACGCTGCATTCTGAATAAGAAGGGGAGGGGACAGCAGATGGATAAAATAAGCAATTAGGCAGCCACATTTTAGCATTGATTTCAAATTCTGCTGCTAACTGGGAATCAGAAACATTTAGCTTCCAGGTAGGAACCCGACTCTAATAACTGTATTCTTGAGCTGTGAAACCGTGCTTTCATATCATTCATTAAGTTACAATCACAGGGAAGTCAGGAAAAGAGATAACATTAAAATAAATGAAAAATACACAAATTATATTACAGCTTAAGATCCATAAGAGATTTTAAGTGGTTGTAAGAAATTCTAAGTGAAATGGACCAGTGGAGACAAAGGAAGTCACATTTTCAGTTCTGCTTTGGGTCTAATGTAAAGACTTCCTCTCACTTGGTTCATTTGTGAAAATTGGATGCATTAGAATCAGCATTATGTCCAAGGTTAAATATATATCTCGAAAAAAGGTTTAGATGGTTCACACATTATAAAGATTTGGATCAGTAAGAATGAAGCCATTTATTGTTTTATCATGACCCAGATTCACTCCTGAATGTTGCATGCATTTTGCTCTCGACGTGCAAACAAGTTGCTACACAAAAGCTAAACACATTTTGAAGTAAACATATTTACAGCTTTTGGACAAAAGTACAGCTAAAAGTCAACTGAAAGGGATCATTAGAAAGAGCATGCAGAAGACATTTGTTTTACTTAAAAAAACAATCAAAGTTTTCACAGATATATATATATATACCTTTAATAACTACTAATATACTACACATTTATCTTTGGTTGTTACATGCATCATTATGACACTGTTGGGTATAAAATAACTGACCTAGTAGAAGATGGCAAAGATGGCTTTTCCTTTGCAGAACACCGAATTTATCTATCAAGTAACCAAAAAGAAAGATTGTATTGGAACTCAGCCAATTTGTTAATTTTCTTGCAATATAAATAATTCACCTGATCATTCTTGTTGTTAAAAGACCTACATTTATTTCCTCAAAATGTCACTATTCTCTGATTTACCGCCACTTTGCATAATTCGGTAAAATAACACCTCATATTCCTCTTGGGTAGCTTCCAACCCAATGGTATGCACTCTGCATTTTCTAATTTTAGATAGCCCCTCCTCCCACTCCCCTTTCTCCCCCACACCCTCCTTTCTCCCCCTCCTCCCCCACTCTCCCCTGTGCCCCACTTGGACTCACACCAATTTCTCCCCTCCCCCTCCACTTCCTTCCTTTGACTTCACAATTCACAACTCTTCAATCCTTTCATCTCACACCTTTTTTCATCTCTGGCCTTTGTCCAACTATCTGCCTATCAAAAACCACCTGTTCACTTATTACCTGCAATGCTTTGCCCTGCCCATCCTCTCTTCTAGCTTTCTTCCCACCCCCCCCCTCCAATAATCTGTCTGAAGAACTGTCCCAACCCAAAACACCACCTATCTATGTTCTCCAGGGATGCTGCCTGACCTGCTAAGTTACCTCTTGTGTCTTATTTTTGTAAACCAGCATCTGGAGTCCCATGTTTCAACATTTTAACACAAGACACATTGGGCTTTGCTGCCAATAATAATCCCCAAATACACTCTCGACAAAGCCTGTTGTGGAATGGTTAAGTTTGTCCGAACGTCTGCCTGCATGTGTTTCCTTGAATGTATTGGCCTTCTCATCCCTAACGTTGGTTAATGATGTTCCAGACAGATATTGGGAGGTGGGATCGCCCATGATTAGAATGCATTAAACATGTCATTGTGAAGTATTTTCTGTTATTTAAGTGTTGACTAAAGTTCCATTAAATTTATTTCTGCGATAATGTGATATCAACCCTACTTCCTAAATATTGCTTACATTGCAAGATATTTGCCTCCAGAAGTCAAAGTAACTTCATTATGTTCAACAATGCTCAGACTCAGCTAAACATCTCTAAGAAATTCATATTTGAATATATTTACTGAGTTCTCCATTACATGGTCAACCTTTATAAATGAGCCCTGCAGCTGACATAAGTTCACCTGCCCTTTCACCCCCTGACCAATAGGCAAGATTCTATATTTTACTTTTGTCAAATTCATTTATTTCTATATCTTTTAGTTCAGTTTTTAGTTTTAGAGATACAGCGTGGAAACACCGAGTCCATGCTGACCAGCAATCCCCATACACTAGCATTATCCTACACATTGGGGACAATTTACAATTTTTACCGAAGCCAATTAGTCTACAAACCTGCACGTCCGGAGCACCTGGGGGAGACCCACGCGGTCACGGGGAGAACGTACAAACTCCGTACAGACTGCACCCATAGTCAGGATCGAACCCGGATCTCTGGGTATATTCAATCTATCTGTTGCAACCAAATCATTTAATGTGACAGTCTTTTCAGAGCACATATTCCAGACGCACTTGCAGAAGATTTGCTGTGCCTGTTGTGAGTCTAATTTTGGTAATTTTTGCCTCTGTCGGATGTTTGGCACAGATAATGTGAACTGCACAGGCTGTTCTACTGAGAGGACCTTTTCCACAACCCAGCTGATAATTACATGCCATTCGAAGACAAAGATAACACAGAGGCTCACAGATCATCTGAATACTGCAAAAAAAGGATGACGTTAGCATCTTGGCCCAATGTCAGATGTGCTTTTCTTTTAATCTAGTTTTGGGGCATGTGACATGGCAACTAATGCTGATCAATTTGTTTAATCATCTTTTGGAACTGGTCCAGGTACTGCTCTCTGTTGAAAGCTGCACTAGCAAGATGAATCTCACTGTTTACAGGACCACTGCTTTCGAACGTGCCACGGGAACTTTCAATAAATGGCTGAGTCTTGGATGCAGCAGTTCATTCTCACAGCAGAGAGGAAGAAAGTTAAAAACTATATGCATTAACTTTACTTCTCCCCATAGGATCACATCATGAATAATTTAACTTCTCTTATGCTAATTGGATCATGAAAGTATCTTTCTCTTCAGAGTCATCACTCTCCACTTTCACCAGAAACCCACCCCCCCACTCTCTCTGCCCCACCCCCTAGAAACCACTTAGAAAGACACAAAGTGGAACTCTGTTTTATGTGAAGTATATGACTTAAGATACAGGCTTGCGATTAGGAATTGCCTACGATACGGTATCAGAGATGGTCTGCAGTAAATTTCAATCCAGCAGTCCTCAAGCTTTTCATTCTAGAGTGGGCACTTTTCTTTTGGAGATTCCCAGCGCAATTGTAGTGAGGGAGCCTGTACGAATAATGGCCGTCATTATCTCGGATCACATTTTAGAATAGAAAAGTTTGCACTCCATTTTCTTCCCCTTTGCTTTTGTTTCGGGCTACTTTGACAAGGCTTATTGGCAGGCTTATTGCAAATTGCCTATTCATTTAATGCATTTAAAAACTAAATTTAAAAAAAAACTTGACTTCATGTTGCATCATTCACATCCTCACGATGTCCCAAAACCATCAGAGTCATGGAGTCATATAGCGTGGAAACCGGCCCTTTGGCTAAACGCCCATGGCGACCAAAATGCCTGATCTACACTCGTCCCACCTGCCAGCCTTTGGCCCATATCCCTCTAAACCTATCCTATCCATGTACCATCCAAATGTATATTAAACATTGTGATAGTACCTGCCTCAACTACCTCCTCTGGCAGCTTATTCCATACACCTATCAACACTTCTGTAAAAATGTTCCCCCATAGGTTCCTATGAAATCTTTCCCCCTGATCTTAAAAGAGAGCCAATGAATCTTATCTGGATGATATACGCCATTATTTTGATTTAGAAAACAAATTGGCTGAACTCGGTGCCACAATGAATATTTGTCAGTTGATGTTGGTTAAGGGGTAAAAATATTAGCAGTACAGGGTGAGGGCATTCCTAATGCCCTCTATTATGAGATACGCTTTGAGAATAACAGTCTAACTTTTGACAGGAATATCCAATGTGCTGCTCAATTAAAGTCAACGTCTACAAATGGGAAGGGAGGAAACTGCCAAAGACGAAACATCTGCTGTAGTACTGAGCAGGGGAAATTCTTACTCTGGTAGTGGGATGATTGGATTCATTTTGTATTATCACAGCCCGAAGCGCGCGCGTGACTTAAGCATTTCAAGATGTAACTGCGGCTTTCAGTGTTCAAAGTAATTATAGAAGAGTCATCTTACAAATGCAAAATGCACATCCATGTGACTCAGCACAAGAATCCCGATTTCCCTTTTGATTCTCTACCCCTTGGCTCTTCTCACTAGTTGTTTTTAATCTATGTCCTCCTGGGATGTGGGTGTCACTGACTATGTCAGCATTTATTATCTGCAGTGAGACGCTCAATAGATTATTTCCAAAGACTGTTATGAATCAATCACATTGTTGTGGGTTTGAGTCACATATTGTCCAGGTACCAAAAGCAGATTTTTTTTTCTGGAGGACATTTGGCAGGACAGATGGGTTTTTAACAACATCCTGATCATTTTATAGTAAGAGTTATGGATGCTAGCCTTTTGTTGCAAAAGTATTTAGTGAATTGAACCTTAGTTGTCCATGATGGGACTTGGATTAATGCCTGCAGATCATTTGTCCAAATTTCTGGATGCTAGACCAGTCCTATGACCTCGTGGTCCTGCTAGTTTTACTGTTGTCCTGCTTAGTTTCACTGTTCGTATCCCTTTGTAATCAACTTTTCTGCAGCCAACAATGGACCATTGTGGGCTCCATCTTTCCTTGATCATTGGTGCTGCCTTTGATTTGTTCTTTTCATACCTTGCATTCATTTGTTCTTTGTACCTTTACATACCTCTAGTTTCCCTCTCCCCTGATTCTCAGTCTGAAAAACGGTCTCAACCCGAAACTTCATCTCTTCCTTTTCTCTAGAGATGCTGCCTGATCCATTGAGTTACTCCAGCAAGTGACGTTTCGGGTCGGGGCCCTTCTGTCTGAAACAGGTTCCTGACCCGAAATGTCATATATTTATGTCTTCCAGAGATGCTGCCTATCCTGCTGAGTTTCTCCAGCACTTTGTGTTGTTTTTTTTTGTAAACCAGCATCAGTCTGAAGAAAGGTCCATCTTCAGTTTGAAGAAGAGTCCAGACCAGAACCGTCACCTATCTATGTCCTTCAGAGATGCTGCCTGTCTGCTGAGTTGCACTTGCACTTTGCATTATTTTTTGTAAACCAGCATCTGCAATTCCTTGTTTTTAAAATATTACTTAATTATGACTTTGTGCAAACTTTCTGTCATCTACCTTCATTTCCCCAGTGAATCACCTTCCAATGTTATGCTAAATTAAAGGCACCATAGAAATACAGCTATTAGTGACAAAGACTCATCCAGATCTCCGGTCCATAATGCACTGGGTACCTCAAGCATGGTTGCCGTCACAATCACCTGTTCAAATGGCTGTGATAGCAGTGAAGATCAGCATATGGTCTTGAGCTCTATTCTGCTATGAGTGCAGATGGTGGGGGAGGTGGAGGGGGTGGGGGGGAAGATGGGTTTGTGCATTAGGGAAGCTTGAAAAGTTCAGTCAATGTACAGCTTCTTGTCATCAGTCATGAGGCAAAGAATACTAACCACCAGCAAAAAACATTTACTGGGAAGCAACCCAGACCATCACACAAACCAACCTCCCTTCCATTGACTCCATCTACACTTCACGCTGCCTGGGCAAGGCCACCAGCATAATCAAGGCCGAGTCTCACCCTGATCACTCCCTCTTCCCTCTCCCATCAGGCAAGAGGTGCAGAAGTTTGAAAAAGCGCACCTCCAGATTTAGGGATAATTTCTTCCCAGCTGTCATCAGGCAACTGAAGGGTCCTCTCATCAGCTAGAGTGTAGTCCTAACCTCCCACCTACCTTATTAGTGACCTTTGAACTTTAATTAATCGGACTTTATCAGACTTCAGTGTTATACCTCGCACTAAATGTTGTATCCTTTATCTGTGCACTGTGGATTGATTGTATTCATGTACAGTCTTTTCTTTGACTGGACAACACGCAAATAATAGCTTTTCACTGCACCTCGGTACACATGACAATAATAAACTAAACTAAACTAAAATAAAATAAATTACGGGGCCTGAGAATTTACCTTCGTCACTGTCAGAGACAAACAATCTAATACTCAGCATTCAGCAAGTAATGGGGTTGAAGTTAATTTCATTAATGTCCTGAAATTACTCTTTGCAGATTTTATTCCACAAACGCTCAGTACCTTATTGTAACCTGAATATTCAAAAGGTTACCCTTACTAGAGGGTGGATGAGCAGACCATGCAACATCAAGGTCTAAAGAGTGTGTTTGGAATAGAAAAATAGGCAGAGTGCTAGAGTAACTTGGTGGGTCAGGCAGCATCTTTGGAGAACATGGATAGGTGACGTTTTGGGTCAGGATCCTTCTTCAGGTTGACTGTGTGTGGGGAGTGGGTGGGGGATAGAAGGGAAGAAATCTGGAGGAGAGGAGGGTAAGGACAAAACCTGGCAGGTCACAGGTGAATACAGGTGAGGGGGGGGGTGGGGGTGTTGATAGGCAGGTGGTTGGACAAAGATCAGAGATGGTGTGAGACAAAAGGATTGAAGAGGTGAATTGTGAAGCTAGACGAAGGAATGTAGGTGGAAGTATCATGGAGGCAGATGAGATTCACAGACAAAATATCAGTAGAAGGTAAATGGAGATGCACAATTTAATGCTGGTGTGAATTGAATACTGTGGGATTAACAGGAACAGGGGGTGGAGAAGAGTACAGAAAGGATGACCTCAATCAGCCAAGAGAACTGATGACATATTAAAAGAAAAACACCCTCTTATTCACTATCAAAAATACATGGTTGGGAAAGAGCCTTGCAAAAAAATAACAAATATTTTAAAAAAATATTCCCCTAAGGTATCAGTATTTAGGATTAATTACAGCTCTGCTTAAACTACAGAAAATCATCTTGCCTGGTGCTGAATGCATTCAAACTAAACCTTTTAAGGAATGGGTTGCTTTAATATGTGTTAGTTGATAAACTGGATTATCAATCCTTCGCATGACAGATTCTGCTTTACAGCAATTTCTGACAATTCTCAGTAGGAGGATTACTCAATTGCTGTGTACAAAATGGCCTAACAAAAATGGATTGAAACAAAATGTCCCTTTACAACAATCATACACCAATTCTGTCAACATCAATTGTTCTTTGATGCATAGCTAATGACTATCCAGCTCTCTTTATCTCTGATTTTGATTAAGTATCTCATTTAGAGTCATAGAGTCATAGATTGATACAGTGTGGAAACAGGTCCTTCGGCCCAATTCGCTCACACCGGCCAACAATGTCCCAGTTACCCTAGTACCACTTGCCTGCGCTTGGTCCATAACCCTCCAAACCTGTCCTATCCATGTACCTGTCCAACTGTTTCTTAAACGATGGGTTAGTCCCAGCCTCAACTGGCTCCTCTGGCAGATTGTTCCATACACCCACCACCCTCTGTGTGAAAAAGTTACCCCTCGGATTCCTATTAAATCTTTTCCCCTTCACCTTGAACCTATATCCTCTGGTCCTCGATACCTCGACTCTGGGTAAAAGATTCTGTGCATCTACCCGATCTATCCCACTCATGATTTTTCTAAATCAGTATCCTGAACTGGGATGCCAGGGTGACACCTAACTACATTCTGATAATTATTTAACCTTGTTCTGCCACTGCATTGTGTTGGCCAACTAAGTAAAATTAAAATGATTTTTTACTAAATCAGACTATATCCAAAAAAAGTGTTGAAGTAACTCAGCGGGTCAGGCAGCATCTCTGGAGAACATGGAGGGGCAACGTTTTGGGTCGGGACCCTTTTTCTGACCCGAAAAATCGTCTATCCGTGTTCTCCAGGGATGGATGTTGCCTGGCTCGCTGACTCCAGCACTTTGGGTCTGTTTTTGTAAACCAACATCTACAGTTCCTTGGGTCCCCACAATCAACAATCTGTCCAGTGAGTTTCTAGACACTATTTGATTAAAGTCTTAGTTGTGTGCATATAGTTATGTATATGAAATATGGCATTTAAATTAGTATAAAACATTACTACTTATAAAATTTCAACTTAAAAAGGGAGATATTCTTAATATCCTTTCTCTTAGTAATAAAACATTTTGATCGTGAGAGTTTTCCTAATTAAAAAAATTACCTGCTAGGATCAACATTACTTGTCAGACTTTTTTAGTTTCATAACTTGAAATGTTTATTTATTTAGGTCCCCTTAACAACTCCATATCAGATTGCTAAGCAACGCTTTATATTATCAATACATACAAGTCTAGAAACCATCTATTGGGACACACCCATAATAATTCTTTTTTAACAGTACTTCAGCAACAAAACTAAAATGGAATTGACATAATACAGTAACAAATTGCTGAAGAAATTTCATTTAAGAGCTTCCTGAAGAAAGCACTCATCTATTAATAAGGTTGGGCGTTATAAAATGTATTCTGGTCCTCCCAGTTTATAGGGAATCTATTCCTCAGGCAACACCTGTGAATTACAGAAAACTTAATTCCAGTGATGCACATGTGTAACAACTTCAAATGTATACCTGTGAATACCATGAGTTTATTATTAACTGTTGGAATTTTTAATCTGTTAAATATAAGGTAATCTCTGTAGCCTAATTAGAAGAGAAAGATCAGAAATTGCAAGGTGATGTTCATTTTTCACATTCAAAATCAGATTGAACCACATCTTGAATTACATGACACTTTCATAATTGCGAATATCGTCCCTTATTTTATTTCAATATATTTATAAAAGTATGGGTTTTTTTAACCAGTTTTCAGCTCATTGATAATGAAGGAACACAAAGTATACAATGTGGAACCACAAACAATATTGTGAAGCACTGCAATTATAGAGAGCCTGTTGTCAACGGAATAATAGGTTGTGATATGTTTAAAAGGTCCTTACTCTGTTAAAATAGCATGTAAAATTGATGGCTGAAAATGTGAAACTGAATGCAGTTGTTTTATAAGTGACCTGGATAATGGTGGCAGGATAAAAATAATCATGCCACTAAATTTTTTAAAAGACCAACAGATCTCCCGTACTATGTTCAAATCATGTTGAATAATAGAAATGTTTTAAAGGTCAGAACTACCTCACCAAAGTGTAAAGTGTAATACTTTGCTATTAAAGTGGAGCCTGCAAGTGGCAAGTGGTATTCTGAAATATACATTACTTCTACAGCTGCCAGCATTTTCAAATATTGCTCCTTGCACAGTGAGAGGGCATTCAGCCATAGTTCAAGAATACAACAGAATGTGCACCCTGAGAATATTTCCAAAGGTAGCTTTAAGTTAAGAAACCCATAATCACACAGACTGAAATTTCCATAAATAATCTGGTTGCAGATAGAAATAATTTAGTTTAGTTTAGAGATACAGTGCGGAAACTGGCCCTTCAGCCCACTGTGTCCACACCGATCAGCAATCACCCATACACTAGTTCCATCCTACATACTAGGGACAATTTACAGAGGCCAATTAACATACAATCCTGCACGTCTTTGGAATGTAGGTGGAAACCGGAGCACCCGGAGAAAACCCACATGGTCACAGGAAGAACGTGCAAACTCTGTACAGACAGCTCCGGCAGTCAGGATCGAATGCCAGGCGCAATAAGGCAGCAGCTCTACCACTGCGTCACTTTGCCGCTCCTTTTTAAATGGAGCCGATTAGAGTCTGAAGTAGGGCCTTGACCCGAAACGTCACCCATTCCTTCTCTCCACAAATGCTGCCTGTCCCGCTGAGTTACTCCAGCATTTTGTGTCTATTTACTGTTTAAATAATCTGGACAAATAATCTGAAGATGGCCCCGATCGAAATGTTATCTATCCATGCTCTCCAGAGATGTTGCCTGACCTGCTGAGTTACTCCAGCCCTTTATGTCCTGCTGACATCTGATGATCATCAGTTTAGGGCAAAATATGGTTGAGGATGTGAGTACCATGTTTCCTTGTTTTTGCTTGCAGTGTCAATATTGGGCTGCTCTGAAACGTATTTGCACAGAACATGGAGGGTGTGTCTATTAATTGGTCAAATAGGTCACGGTGGATTCGCTGATTTGATGTAAAAGAGCCACATTGCAAGCGTTGAAATTTGGATATCACGGAGGGCCTTAGTCACCCTACTTTTATCAACCAGCCATCAAACCTCAACGTACAACTTTAACAGGCAAACCTCCAGCCACTACTTGCCTTAATCACACAAAACATGAAAAAGTCTAAAATAAAACAAAAGGTACTGATGGTAGCCTGCAATGATCAAACACAAACGGAGGTTTTACAGAGCAAAACTGTTATTTATTGTGAAATTTTAGACATTGAAATGTGTTTCACATGGGGTGCGGAAGCACAAAGTATTTTAGACCCATTCTGTATCAAAAACAAAACGTGACAGCATTCAGGTAGCAGATTTAATACTTCAAAACAGACAGATGTCAATATGTATTTTGCTTTGGTCCTAATTATTTGTGTAAAGTCATCAGGAGCTGGGCAGCAGGGAAATGGGCACTTCAGCCCAACATGTCCATGCCAACCTTTTTGCTCATCTGCGCTGCAGTAATCCCTCCTGGGCTCATTACAACCATATCCTTCCATACTTTCTCTTTCTATGCCGTGCTCTCTGTACATGATCATTTATTCTATCAAAAAAAAACAGGCCAGAGCACAAGGTACCAGTTTTGGGGAAATAATTCGTAGCAGGAAATGGTGAATATTTATAAATTTAGCAACCATTAACATAAATGCTGAATTCATTAACAATATTTCAAATTCTGGAAAGGGGAAGAAATTATAAAATTAAATTATGAAATGACATTGACTTTTTAAATCTCTGCTAAACAGTTCCCTGTTTATGTGGAATTTGTTTTAGATATGACTATAGCTATATCTAAATCCTGAATGTATGGTGAGGACTTAAGCCACACAGGATGTTGATTCTGTGCTAATTATGAACAATCTATTTCCAAAAAGATAGTGGTTACCACACAGCAGAGGACCAATAGCCTTTCAGACAGTGGACCGGTTTAGTTTAGTTTAGAGATACAGCATGGAAACAGTCCCTTCGGCCCACCAAGGCAGTGTTGACCAGCAATCTGCATACTGTAGCACTATCCTTCACACTAAGGACAAATTACAATTTTTAACCAAAGCCAAATTAACCTACAGACCTGTGTGTCTTTGGTGTGTGGGAGGAAACTGGAGCACGCGTGGAAAACCCACATGGTCACACAGAAAATGTGCAATCTCTGTACAAACAGCACCCGTAGTCAGGATCAAACCAGGGTCTCTGGCGCTGTAAGGCGGCAACTCTTCCGCTGCACCACTGTGCACGGTTGCATGGATGTAAATGACAATTCCCTACTATTTGTTGTGGTAACCAATCATGGAAAAATACACTTTTGTTTTAGAGTAACATTTTCTCATTGAATGACTCCACTGTGATTTAAATTCAATCCGGACATCCAGTGCTGTTTGTGTGGAGTTCTCACATTCGACCTGTGACTATGGTTCCACATCCCAAAGACTGAAGAGGAAGGCGGTTAATTGGCCAATGTAAATTGCTCCTGGTGTAAATTGGTGAGTGGTAAAATATGGAGGGGGCTGGTGGTGGGGGAGTTGATGGAAATATGAGGAGAATAAAATGGGTTTAGTGTAGGATTGGGTGTTCGATGGAGTCAATGGGCTGAAAAACCTGTTTCCCTTCTGTATGTAAAAACAAAGAACTGCAGATGCTGGTTAATACACAAAAGGACACAAAGTGCTGGAGTAACTCAGCAGATCAGGCAGCATCTCTGAAGAACATGGATAGGTGGAGTTTCGGGTCCTGACCCAAAACGTTACCTATCCATGTGCTACAGAGATGCTGCCTGACCTGCTGAGTTACTCCGTCACTTTGTGTATTTTTGTCCATGCTGTACGGCTCTGTAACTCTTTCTTTCCTCGTGGATACAGACTGTTTATCACAAGACACTGAAACAGTGATGCCTGTATTATTGGGACAATTAGATTAAAAAGTAGTTGAGGATTCCCTTAGGTCGTTTTCAAACAAGCGTGTGTCATTGATGGTTGCACACAGCAGTTATCAAAACTCCTTTTTGACAATCCTTTCAGAAAAAAGAACAACTTATTAATATTTAACAAGTCCTGTTAAAGGCATTATTACATGTTTTTAGGGTAAACGTACTGTTCTGTTCAAAGGCATTTAATGTGGTGTTTGTTCCATTATAGTCTCATAGCTTGCAGAGAAAGTACAGGTGATTGCAAGGTTGGGAATCTCTTGCAGAAGTCACCCTTTTCTCAATTACTTGCTCAGCATGAAAACCTGGTGCACACCACTGCCACTCATTTGCTACTGCCTTCCTTTCCCACTGCTTGCTAAACATGCTTTCCCAAGCCCAGCAAACATCTTGGGTCCACCTCAGGAGTCATCGTTGTTTGCTCAAGAACCAATGCACAAATCATCACCATATGGCTCGCAGAGTCTGACAGTGGTGCAGCGGTAGAGTTGCTGCCTTACAGTGCCAGAGACACGGGTTTGATCTTGACTATGGGTGCTGTCTGTACCATATGGCCACAGGAAGAACGTACAAACTCCACATAAACTCCTTAGCCCATAATGAGGGCTTAAACAAAAGCTTCACCTAACTTGGGTAAAATGCATTTTAGCATTTGAGTAAGCTTCAAAGTGCAATAAACAGGGGGCTGCAATGAATCTGCTTTCTATCAGTCAATAGCAGGGCAGGTATAGGCATAAATCTGCATGTTTCTCCTGTCGGGAGCAGATGAGCAATGGGCTGCGGGTTTGTGCATCGACAGCTGTTTTGGTGATTGCCCGGTTATTGGACACTAGGTCACCAGTTGTCCCCTCAATCATACTGCTCACCCCACCTCATTTCCTGCATTGCATGAGAAACTCTGCGACGCAGGTTCGGAAGGGCCATCAATTTTGTGGCTTTATAGACAGTCAGTGATTCCCACCCCACCTGCTTTTCTTCTTTCAGATTTCCGATCAAAGGTCCCGGATGTGAAACATTAACTGTTCTCCTTTCTACAGATGCTGCCTGACATGCTAGGTGTTTTCAACATTTATTATGTTCATATTATGTGGGGGAACCTCATTGAAACTCACCGAATAGTGAAAGATCTGGATATAGTGAATGTGGAGAGGATGTTTCCATTAGTGGGCGAGTCTAGGACTAGAGGCCATAGCCTCAGAATAAAAGGACGTACCTTTAGAAAGGCGATGAGGTGGAATTTCATTAGTCAAAGGGTGGTGAATCTGTGAAATTCATTGCCACAGAGGCCGTCAATGGATATTTTTAAGGTGGAGATTGACAGATTCTTAATCAGGAAGAGTGTCAGGGGTTATGGGGTAAGGGCAGGAAAATGGGGTTGAGAAGAAAAGTAGATCAGCCATGATTGAATTGTGGAGTACACTCGATGGGCCAAATTAACTAATTTTGCTCCTATAACTTATGAAACTATATTAGTGCCCATAGTATTTTGAATTTCATTTTCATCCTATTGCTGGTGAGACAAGGGGAAAATGCCAGCGCTGTGTAAAAGCAAGAAAATAAAATGGCACTATGAAGAACTTACATACAACATACAGAAGTACAGCACAGGAATAGGCCCTTCGGCCCATAACTTTAGTGCCGAATATGTTGCCAAGATAAACTAATCACATCTGCCTGCACATGATCCAGATCCCCAAAATTCCCTGGAAATCTAGTTACCTATATGAAAACATCGTAAATATCTATCGTATCTGCCTCTACCAGCACCCCCTGGCTGTCCATTCCATGCACCCACCACCTACTCTGTAAAAATCTTGTCCCATACATCTCCTTTAAACTTTGCCTCTTTCACCTTCAAGCTTGTCCTTGGGGTTGGGTGGAAGGAGTGTGTGTGAGAGAGAGAGCACGGGTGTGAGAGAGCCAGTGTGAGAGTGCGGGTGAGAAAGAGTGGGTGTGAGAGAGTGCGTGTGAGAAAATGCGCGTGGGAGGGAGCGGGTGTGAGAGAGAGTGGGTGAGAAAGAGTGCGTGTGAGAGAGTGCGCGTGGGAGGGAGCGGGTGTGAGAGAGCGGGTGTGAGAGAGAGTGGGTGTGAGAGAGCGCGGGTGTGAAAGAGGGCAGGTGTGAGAGAGCAGGTGTGAGAGAGAGCGCGCGTGTGAGAGAATGTGGGTGTGAGAGAGAGTGCAGGTGTGAGAGAGAGCGGGTGTGGGAGAGAGCGCTGTGGGAGAGAGCGGGTGTGAGAGAGAGCGGGTGTGAGAGAGCGGGCGTGAGAGCGCGGGCGTTAGAGAGCGGGGCGTTAGAGAGCGGGGCGTTAGAGAGAGCGGGTGTTAGAGAGAGCGGGTGTTAGAGAGAGCGGGTGTGAGAGAGAGCGGGTGTTAGAGAGAGTGGGTGTGAGAGAGAGCGGGTGTTAGAGAGAGCGGGTGTTAGAGAGAGCGGGTGTGAGAGAGAGCGGGTGTTAGAGAGAGCGGGTGTTAGAGAGAGCGGGTGTGAGAGAGAGCGGGTGTGAGAGAGAGTGGGTGTTAGAGAGAGCGGGTGTTAGAGAGAGCGGGTGTGAGAGAGAGCGGGTGTGAGAGAGAGCGGGTGTTAGAGAGAGCGGGTGTGAGGGAGAGCGACAGACATTTGTGAATAGAGGATAGGCTTACATAGAAAAGTATATTTATGGAACACGATCAAAGGCGAGGGTTAGCAACACAGGATTACTTCGGTGAGTGGGTTAACTTGTTGAAAATGCTCAAATCCTGTTATAGATCATAGAAAGGTACAGCACAAGAATGTGCCCTTCGGACCACAATGTTTGACCTGAACATGATGCCACGTTAATCTGATTTTATCTGCCTGTACATGATCCATATCCCTCTATTCCCTGCACTTCCATGTGCAAGTTATAGAAGGACATTATTTCCAATTTTTTAATTGAATTTTACTTTATTAATTGTGAGGTAACAAGAGAAGATTTAAGAAAAATAGTCAAGATTTACCTTGCAGTTGCTGTATAATGGTGGGGATGGAATGGTTATCAGTCCTTGGGAGAATTTTCACGTTCAACTTTACAGTTTTCATTTTGTTTTGGTTACCTCCTTAATTTGAGTTTTGCATATCCCCGTAAACCCACTACTAGTTTTCTTACCACTTCACCTACACAGAATTCCTAAATGTCTCAGGAAAGAGGAATGATAGAAGAAGCAGATGTGTATCATGTACACAGAAGCTATATCATTGTCCTGTAATGTCCTAATGTTATGCATGTACAATATTTTCCTGGATTTCATGAATTTCACACTGTATTTAACTTTGAATGAAGGTGCTTGCTGTCAGAATCCCATGATACTGCAAATGCCTTGTGGGAGCTGTATGATTTATGTCTTGCATTAAAAAAAATATTTTGAAGTAAATATGAAACAGTAGCCCATGTATTATTCCACACATCTGACTACAGAAACCCCCCACATGAGTGAAGAAGAATCAAACTAGCACTGAATGTACAATGTTTTATGCTTAAATTTGTTGTTTTTTGACTTTTTAAGTTTGTCTTGAACTTAATATCAGTTTATCATTCAGACTGTATATCACTTTTTGCCCTCAAGATATAAAATGCTAACAGTGATCTGTGAAATAAAAGTCAGGGAAATCCAAATGATTGCTGTTACGTACATATTTTAGAGAATTTGACAAGGTTTATTTATATTTAGGGTGAGCAGGCATAGAATGTTGTAACTACTGTACCAATATTGGTGTAATATTTTGGATATTTCATTGATTTACAAATGAGAAAGAATTTTAAAAAATCTATTCATCCTACATTTCTACAAATTCTGCTTTGAATGCAGGCACAACAGTGCATATTGAAAATATTCTTCAAACAGGCAGATTACTCTGATATTGTGATTCACGTAACAAACTTTTTCAGCAAATTTTGCTAGATTGAAGGGCATAATTATGAGGAAATGTCTTTGATTTCTGAAGCTGTATTTGATGAACAGCAATGATTCTACACATGGACGCACTCATGTACAACATGCACACCAACATACACCTCATGAGTCAGCCAGGCAGACAGGAAAACTCTCACATTCACACATTCTCTCACTCACACACACACATTCTCTCACTCTCACACACACTCGCTCACACACACTCTCGCTCACACACACACTCTTGCTCACAAACACACACTCTCCCTCACACACACACTCTCGCTCACACACACACAGGCTCACTCACACACACACACACAGGCTCACATGTGCTCACACTCTTACTCACATACACACACTCGCAAACACGAACTCACACACACACTCTCATACACTCACACACTCTCACACACACACTCCCACACACTCATAATCGTCCACCTACCCACCCACTCACCCACCCACCCCAGGGCCATCTCGTTCATGCTCCAGCCTGCATCGTGATACCATAACTCAGCAAACCCACTGCAAAGCAGACAGTTTTGAATTTCAGCTGGGACCTGGACGACCTGTTAATGAAACTGCATAAGGGTAAAAACCTACAGTGTTGAGTTATGCCTGTGTTGCAAGCAGACTTGGAGTCAAAACGCTTCAAGCGTTAACGTAATTGCAAGAATGTGAAAAATGAAGCATCAAGCTCCTGAGCAAAGCAAAAGGTCAAACCCGAGCCTCTCACAACACTGCTCTGTGGAAGATGGCCTCATTTTACCATTTAATCAGCCTCGTGCTCTGTTGTCTCCATAATTTTTTTAACCTATTAAAAAATTGCAATTAACTTAAAAAATTGCACTCTGTCTTCAATAAGTGACATTCACTAGCTTTCCATGTTAAAATATGATCTGTGGCATATATGAAAAACACTGCACTCAACCCAGAAGACAGTCAATAAGTGCTCAGCAGATTGCAGGTCACTTGAACTTATGCATGTAAAATAATCAATACTTCTCGAAGATTAGGTTTTCAGGATCTTCAGAAATGACACCGAAAACAAATGTATGGCACCCATAAATACCAACTAGATAGGATTTTTTTTGTTCCTGCTTGCAGACCAAATTCAATTAAAACTACAGTTTTCCTTTATAATAGTGCTACAGTCGTACAGCACTTATTAGTTTCCACATCGTAGTGGCATTACCCTAATACTGCAATAATTCATATAACAAACTAGTCACTACCGACAGAGCAACATCAAACAACTGGGGCTTCTCTGGAAAGTGGATAATGTCACAAAATATATGGTACATTGTGACCTTTGCCTCTTGAATGGATTGGGTTTATTTATATGATCCAGAAAAAACATTATTCATATTAAAAGACAAAAGGCTGCAGCAGCACTCGTTACTTAACCTGTTACCACTGTTTCCATATTAACTGCCGTATCATTTCCTTCATGCAAGTTATATCAGTAGTTTAAAGAAATTGTTTTCACTGACAGCTTCTCTGCTCTTATGTACCCAACCCCTCTGATATTGATGTTGGTTTTACGACGCACACAGTCATGGGAACCTGTGGTTTGTTTAGTCAAGCCTCTGATTATCAAGGAAAGAATTCACCTCTTACCCTGCTCACTGCTGTTGTCCCCACTTTGGGAAGCATGTCCCCCACTGGAAGGTCCCGGTGTGCCTGCGGAGTGCGTGGAAGTAGCGTCATCATGGTCTCTATTCCAAGATGATGGGTTCTGATACGAGAAATCCACCAAAGGATTTGTCCAGGTGGTATTCCCAAAGCAAGTGCAGAACACAGAGAACAAAGAAAGGAAATAAATTAGCAACACAAAAGTTCAAGCAAAATGATCATTTTTCTAAATGGAACTCATTTCCTTAATGACATCTTCCTAATGCTTGACAACAGCTATTGTTCAGGCAAGATTAACAATATACCAAGATGAAAATTAGGCTGATCTTCAAGGACCATTGTCGTCAGTATTGTTTTATTATAAATAGGGTGGCACAGTAGTGCAGCAGTAGAGCTGGTGTCTTACAGCACCAGAGACCCGGGTTTGATCCTGACCACGGGTGCTGTCTGCATGGAGTTTGTAAGTTATCCTTGTGACCGCATGGGTTTTCTCTGGGTGCTCCAGTTTCATCCCACACTCCATAGACACACAGGTTGTAGGTTATATGGCTTTGGTTAAGTTGTAAATTATCCCTAGAGTGTACGAGAGTGCTCGTGCACGAGGTGATTGCTGGTCGCTGCGGACTCAGTGGGCTGAAGGGCCTGTTTCCAGGCTATATATCCAAAGTCTAAAAATTGAATAATATTTTGTTATATCTTTGCACTAAATGTTATACCCTTTATCTTTTACCCGTGCACTGGCCTGATTGTATTCATGTATAGTCTTTTCTCTGATTGGATAGCATGCAAACAAACAAAAGCTTTTCATTGTACCTTATTACACATAATAATAAACTAAACAATATTTTGTTGTAAAACTTAACTAGGGATTATAGTCTTTACCGCTGCATTAAAAGGCAGGTCTAATATTAAAAACACGCAAGATATTCACTTTTACTAGTTCTGATGGTGTTCTTTTCCATTTTGTGATATGGAGGTATACAGTTTATATACTAAAGCCACGATTGAGACTGAATACCACAGCTTACCGCTGCACTGCAGAATGTTAGCTACTCCTGCCCCCCCCCCCCTCCCCTTTCCTGGTTCTTCATAAAGCCATGCCTCTACTTAAAGGAAAACAGGATTTCTACTGTACAGGAAGGACTTTATCAGCACCACATGAAGGCAGGGAAAAGATGGAATTTCCTTTCACAGACCAAAAAAAAAGAGAAAAATGACACGTGAAAAAGATCAGCCTTTGGGCTCGATCTGTAAAACTCAACACCTGCACACTATCATCATTGCCAACAGGCACTTCAACTTGTGAGACAGCCCGATGTGTACAAGGCTTACAGTTAAAAAGAATGTTGCGGTACAAAGTGAATAAAATAATTAGACAAAACAGTTCAAGTCATAAAAATATAAATACTTGTTTCATTAAAACAAAAAGGCAAGCTACAAAGAGCCGACACTAACAGCTCTAAATCAAACACAGAATAAAGTGTAAATCTCAAATCAATAATTTTACCATTGTGCAGACGATGGTGGAAATAAAAACCAGATGAATCTGCAAAAGGATGAATGTTGACTAGACACAGAGCAGCTCTACCACAGCAACAAATTAATGCACACCGTAAAACAAAAGCAATGCTGTTGCAAATTGTGGATCTGCAGCAACCTCAGCCTGGATTCTGGAGGGTTGATGACCAAGAGAGTCCCTTTTTATCTCTAAGCTAGGAAACCACTCAAGCAGCTTTGAGCTGAAGGCAAACAGTAGGCAAGAACTCTTCAGGCCGCTGCAGACTCTTAGCGTCAGCTGTTTGCCGGATGGTAATCAGATAAAGAGCTATGAGAATGATGTGAAAAAGAGGGAGACAATAGCCCTGCGTGAATCTGGTTCAGTAACAACACAGAGCTGGAACCTTCCTGTAGAAACAAGACAAATGTAACGAGTTCACCTAGATGATGGTTTAAAGGGGTGCACAAAGTGCATCTAATTTTATGCACTGGCAGTTGCCTTAGGTTACTCTTGCTATCACTCTTTAACACAGATACAAAGATTATATTTGCAACCCAATAACATTTCTTCTATATTCCATTCCAAATTTGAACAGAAACAAATTAAGGTGTTATTGTCAGTATAAGAAGATAACTGCAGATGCTGGTACAAATCGAAGGCATTTATTCACAAAATGCTGGCGTAACTCAGCAGGTCAGGCAGCATCTCGGGAGAGAAGGAATGGGTGACGTTTCGGGTCGAGACCACCGTTCAGACTGGTATGTGAAGTTATCCGTTCTGAAATAAGTATTTCTAGTTTTACGATAAATATTATTCTTTATGCTTGTTTACGTTGCATCCGTTGAACTTAACTATTAAACTAATTAACTAAACTATTGACAATAACACCTTTTATTCACAAAATGCTGGAGTAACTCAGCAGGTCAGGCAGCATCTCGGGAGAGAAGGAATGGGTGACGTTTTAGGTCGAGACCCTTCTTCAGACTGAAGAAGGGTCTCGACCCGAAACGTCACCCATTCCTTCTCTCCCGAGATGCTGCCTGACCTGCTGAGTTACTCCAGCATTTTGTGAATAAAAGGTGTTATTGTCAATAGTTTAGTTAATTAGTTTAATAGTTAAGTTCAACGGATGCAATGTAAACAAGCATAAAGAATAATATTTATCGTAAAACTAGAAATACTTATTTCAGAACGGATAACTTCACATACCAGTCTGAACGGTGGTCTTATCATCAGTATGCATCCTATCCCCCTTTCCTACATCACACAATGGCAATGGCTGCATTACTACCAAGCACAACGTACAACCACAAGAGATACAACAAACATGGAATGATTCCAAGCATTAGCAAATAGCAGGCTACAATGATTCATACCACTACCAATACATTCCCCTCCATCTCCATCACATCCCCTCCAAACTCATTCCTAATTGAGTTAAAAAGAGTTAAAGAGAGAACGCCTTGCTGAAGAGTGAATGCAGCGCAATAATAGGAGCGCAAAAATAGATACAAGAAGCTATGTCTCCAGGGACAGTATTTTCTATTTGCTGGTCTACAGACTCACAGCTGATAATGCAAGTTGTAATTAATATAAAAGCAGGAGACAATATGGGCAAAGCTTGTACTGGCTGGGCCACAGGAGAACACTTTACCACCATACAGTCCCTCTCATTTACACATCCTATCTTCCACAGCAAATGAAAATTTGCCACTGTTTTCTCTCTTAGAAGTCTGATACAAATTTAGCACAGACACTTAATTTTGCTGCGGGAAAATGTTAAAAGAAAATTAGAATAAGAACGGAGACAGAGAGAATGGATATCAAAGGGACTCAGAATGAGCATGATGGAGAGAAAAAGACAAAAAGAAAGAAAGAGAGAGGGAGAGAGAGAGAGAGAGAGGGGGGGGGGGGAGAGAGAGAGAGAGAGAGAGAGAGAGAGAGAGAGAGAGAGAGAAGAGAGAGAGAGAGAGAGAGAGAGAGAGAGAGAGAGAGAGAGAGAGAGAGAGAGAGAGAGAGAGAGAGAGAGAGAGAGAGAGAGAGAGAGAGAGAGAGAGAGAGAGAGAGAGAGAGAGAGAGAGAGAGAGAGAGAGAGAGAGAGAGAGAGAGAGAGAGAGAGAGAGAGAGCCTAGTCTCAGAGCAAATTAAAAAATAATTTAATATGTTTGCCTTTTGTTAGTGGGGTGCATTCATCATAGTAAGCAATGTAAATATCTTTACCAGCCGCATTTTATGAAAGAAAGCTATTTTTGATAATAAAATTATACATCATTTGTCAAACTCTCTATTTGGGGACATATCTTTTCAAATCATGTTCTTGAGTCATTTAATTTTGTGAACTTTTCTTTTTAATATTTATATAGTACTTTAAATAATTTTGTTTGATATTGGAAGTTTCATATTTAATAAACTCGGCATGCCCTTAGTTTTTTTTGTGTCTAACTACTACACAGTTTAAAGATAAAAAGCTAATTTAGGCAAATTAACCTTGTGTACAACGTAACGTATTTTGGACTCTTTCATTGAAGCGTTGCAGTATTTTATGCTAACTGGTAATAATATCAATTTCAAACGAACATAAAAAAGAATTTAGTTCCAGAGGTATATTACACAACCACTTAGCACATGCCACCAAATGATTAACTGAAATAATGATGAATCTATAGAAACCAATCATTAAAGAAAAAGCCATCTATCTTTAAATTACCTAATCTGATAAGATTTTTTGATAATGAATCACCACAATACAGATTGTCGTTATTTGGAATAAAAATAGCCATATCATTGCTAAAAGTAAATATTTATAATTATACATTTCCTATCAATAAAGCGTTAACAGTTTTTTATAAACCGGCATCTGCAGTTCCTTGTACCTAATAATTCAATACTGTGGTACAAATATTTCTGCCTATTCATGTATATATTTCCTTAACATTTAAATTGCAATCCCTGCATCGTAACTAATAATCCATTAATAATAGTAAAGAAAATTAAAAATAAATTCAGGTATGCACGATTACAAGGAATGATTTGCTGGCAATTACTTTAAGGTAGTAATTCAATCTTGGGCTCCTAATACTCATGGACTACTCAAGCTTTGCCCTGGTGTTTGTGACATCATCATAACTGTGCAATAGAATTACTGCTTTATATCTCTGCACCAGAAATTAATTTTATTTTATTGTGAGGGGGTGGTTGAGATTGTAATTAGTAAATAACAATTCTGGCTTTTCATCTATTTTCCTTTTTTAAAATGCAATCAAAATTAATAGTGTGGCAAAAATCACAACAATGGGATTACCACTTTACTAATCTATAATTCTTTGAAACGGTGTTCCCCTGTTTTTTCCCCCGCAAATGTAACTAACTTACAATTTTAATCGTTCTCGGGCAAGGCAGGTAGAAGGTTTAATGCGCAAATCAATTCCAATTTTAAAACCATGCAATAATAAATAGCAACAGTTCTTTTGGCCAATAAATAATTATGTTGGCTGATGTTAGTATCAAGGGTGTCAAGAGAGTAAAAGCAAATGTGTGTATGTATCTAACCTCTCAAACTACCCAACTAAAATGTTAACAGTTATTTGACTTTTTGGCCTCTACATACACATGCCTACCTTCCCCCAACAGCCTCAATGAAGTACTAAAGTGTAAAATGGGGATTTCTGAGAAGTAGGTAGATTCACAGCTGTACTTAAAAATGGTCTCCAGAACATGCAGCTGCCCCTCCTCAGAGCGCTATTTGCTGACTGCTAAATATTTCTGCCTGAACCCTTGAA
Source organism: Rhinoraja longicauda (assembly GCF_053455715.1). Lineage (NCBI taxonomy): Eukaryota > Metazoa > Chordata > Chondrichthyes > Rajiformes > Arhynchobatidae > Rhinoraja > Rhinoraja longicauda. Next base: position 22,982,342 of record NC_135962.1, on the reverse strand, counting down.
TGCAAACCTGTTTTACCTTACCCAAAACTAGAGCAACAAATCTGAAGCACAACCTTGGACTTCATAGTTTGCAAGGGGAAATTAAACCATATTATTACAAGTTTTGCTTTGAAATATCTATTCTATGCATTTGCCCTGAAAATATTTCACATTGATATACTTTACTAAGCACAGGAATTCAAAATGCATTACCTGCATCTTCATTTTATTTTACATTTCATTTCAATTAACATACATCCATAATCAGGTTATAAACCTTTCTTTTATTGGTAATTCATTAGCTGTCACCTATTTATCAGGGTTATGCTAAGCAGTACTCATGAGTGAATAGTTTGTCCTCATGATCAAACTAGGAGGAGAAAGCCATTGCTTTCACACTTTAAAAGCATATAAAAAAATACATTTGCTTCTCCTTTGTCTATAGAGTGAAACAGCAGCAAGAGTTTAAGCATTGCCAATCCTGAACTCCTACTGTTTAAAACTAGTGTTAACTCAAAATCCTTTGCAATGCAGGCAGCTGCTACCAGAGCATTTTAATAGGCAAAGCAAAATGGTCTCCTTAAAAATGGCTCTGCAACTATTTTCTTTGCTTTCTGTCATTTTGTGAGCAACAGTAGAGGCGGGCAGGTTTTGCTATTTCTATATCTGCCAGCAGTATCCCTGTCAAAAGTGCAAGGCAATTTAAGCCAGAAAAAATATTCACTGGCAAACGTTCAAAGGAATGCTACCAAGCAACAAATGATTTCATGCAAAACAAATTAAACGTGTCGACATAAGCACAATCATCATATATAACACAAAGAAATGTTCATCAACTTTTCATTGCTGAATATGCTTTCTAATGCTAACCCTGAGCAATTTTGCCAGAAGGATGACATTATTGGATCTAATTCTTTCTCCCAAATTCTCTACAATAATGGTGACAAATAAAATATCTAATAGGGTTGGTAGAATTTTGGTTTAACATGGCATGTGTGCACAAGGTGTAAGCAAACTGTTCACTGTTTTCATTTATTTGGTCATTACAAACTAATAATTTAACAAACAACTGCAGAAGCTAGATTATAAACAAAATGACACAAAGTGCTGGAGTAACTCAGCAGGTCAGACAGCATCTCTGGGGAACATGGATAGGTGAAGTTTCGGGTTGAGACTCTTCTTCAGATAATTATAACAACTAGTGCATTCTCTAATGATGTAAGACATAAGTGAGTTTCTAGGAAATATTGAAGAATTGATTTCATTTTTCAATTTCTAAGTGTTTAAAATGTATTGTAATCCTTTTTAAGTAGTCCACTGTACGATGTTAAACCGCATTGTGGCCTCTTAGAGAAATATAAATTGTATTTCAGTTATAGCACGTCACTGCAAGCATTTGATATCCAAATGAAAGGTTAAAAGCTCAACTATCAAGGCTCCATACCATTTGAACTTTCATTGTGGAGTGATTTCTGTCACTCTGTAACCAGACCACTAGATGGGGCATTATATAATTTAGTAAATTACTTCATCAAAGGGAGAAAATTGCAACTACCTCAATAGAAATCCACCCAGAAACCACCTCCCACCCACTATTCAGAGTGCAGTACTGACAATCATTTTGCACGAGTCAGCATACACCCAAAAATTCTCGCCTGCTAAACAATTATTACTAGACATAGAACAATGAATGCATTGAAGGTATTGAAAGAAAAATGTTTGAGAAGAACAATAAGATAATTACCATTCCACAAAGCACTTAGATAATTATTTCCTTGGTTCAGAAGGTGAGTGGTTGAGCAGTAGAGCTTGGAACTCTGCCCCCACCACCCCACTAATTTTATTTACGGCTGGTGATAATTAGTCAATCTGGATGATAAAAGTTGCCCCACATCTCTGTACTAGACAGACAACAAAAGAAAATTCACCTAAGGTTCCGGGGCCTGATCTGAAACCAGGAACCTCTGCTGGAAATTGTTGTGCATGGACTTGGAGAAGGTCAGGATTAATCTCAGCTCTGATATCTACCATGACTGTGAAAGAACACGATTTCACAATATCTGCCGGTCATTGGAAGTACTAACATGAGATGCCAAGAGGTTCTAGTAACAATGCAACTTTATCCTTACAAGGATATATCTTCAGTTGAGAGAGAATGAAGGTAATTAGCAGAATAAAAGTGCAAAGATTGCTGTTATAACAATAAATAATCTACCTAAACCCAGAAAGACATAGAATAAATGCATATGCAGTTATGATTTTGAATGAGTGGTATAATATAAAAACCACACTGGTGAACAATTAACATTCTTTTGCTGCAGAATAAAACTTAGATCTTTAAAATGCTAAGTCCGCCAAATTAATTGTTAAAAGATAATTCTACATATGCATAAGACTTGTTAATGTGCAAGGGTACCACCTGATCTATATCCCATGTAAATAATAATGAAATTAAGTAATAAGTAATATGAAAGCAGACAGTTATTAAACATTTTCCGTGATGAATTTTGGTATGAAAACTATCACTTATAATCTCCCTGCACTTTTCAACTGAGCAACACCTATAGTTCCCACACTTAAAAGAGCTGCCTAACCATTAATGATGTGACTGGAAATGTGAAGCAGATTTTGTTTTAAAGAACCGTAAACAAAATAAAATTTACGCATGGAAGAGGTATTCCTAAAATAGAATTTCAATTTAAATTCTTATTAATTTGCTGAATGTATTTTGTGAAAGTGTACTTGAGAGGAGGGGGCAGGGAGGGAGGGGGGGGAGGGTGCAACTGTTTCTAACTTCGAACCGAACTGTGCCTTTTGTCGGGGAGTTCGCAGATGAGTGTTTATACAATCTGGGAGCAGAGAATTAGTAATATGAGCAGTTACTTTAAGAATACTTTTAGACCAAGGTGTATTAATCAAGTCCCACCCATATTGCTCATGCCCCATTACATGTAAAAACCTGGGTTGATTAGTATATATTTTTTAAGTGTGATACAGCTAGAAGTTATAGTTTGCACGATGTTAATAAAGAAAAAAACACACAAACTTGGGTGTTTGCAAATAACTACAATTTCCAATGATGTATCTGAATTGGATTCTCAAAATGAATTGATTTTTGGCTAACTTATGTTGGGTCTGTAGATTATACTAAGTTTTATTGTAGTTAAATATCAATAATACTATCCAAAAAAAGTTATATTCAAAGGAAGAATTTAATGAAATAAAATAGAAAAGTAAATACAACCAGCACATTAGAACAATACCAAAGTTTCAACAATTCTTTAGGAAAATCTTTTTATCATCAAAAACACAGCAAAGACAGGTGTGGCTGTTAGATTTTGAAATGAGTTAAAGGCAAACTGAGTAAGATTTCTATTTCAAGCCTAGTAAAATATAGTGAAAAGATAGTCAAATCATGACACTTAAAACTGTGAATGAATGAATAATAAATAAAACTTTGCAGAGTCGAAAGGGCATGGTTGCACAATACCCTACTTTACGTCTCAGCGATAATACTGTATGCATATGCTTGCTTCCAACTATCCCTATCCCCATACAAAATATCTTCATAAGGATTTAGTAGTCATCAAGCAGTTGTATCTTTCTCCCCATGTGGCAGATTGTCACCACTGAATAGGCAAGGAGAGGTGTGTGCTTTCGGGGTGTCAGGCAGCTGTCACTGATCTGTCACTTCTATAATGAAGGCAATCCTAGCTCACAACAAATTAAAACACATTTCCTTTCAATCGGCGCTATTCAAGATCTAAATCAGTTCAAACACTCTTGCTATTTCATGTGCAAATAAAACAATACAGTACATGCATGGATGAGAATGGCTACACACCAGGTAAACAGAGAAGACTACAAGCTGCTTCAGATCCTTTGAAATACTTCTTCATCACCATCAATGCACTAACTTTCACCAGCTGAGATTTAGCTTTGTCTTATTACTGAAAATCCATATCAAAGGAAAAAGAAGTCAAACGAAATTAATTAAGATCTTCAACTATCACTTACAACATCCAGTGCCCTTCCTGTGACCAAAAAGACATAAGTAATTGTAACAAAGGTATGAGAGAAAGATTTTTATCTTTTGTTTGCTGTTATCTCTATCTTCTTTATCAAGTTCCCTAACCTACTCTTCCCTCCTTCCTGCAACCGATCAGAGTATTACCAGAAATTAATGTACAAAATATTATCACCAGAAAAGCAAATGCAAACAAATGACACATTTTGCAACTGTGCCCTTGATAAAAAAATATTTAATACAAATGTTTAATGATTCAAATGCAGACAATATAGAGTGAAAAGAGCAATGTATGATCATAATCCATTTCACAAGATACCAAGACCAGTTGTGAATAATTTTCATACAGCTCTTCATCACCCTGCTGGTGTTCCGGTTGCTCAAATTAGTGCCCCTTTGAAAACAAATGGCAGGGGGTTTGATGTAAAAATTTTCATAGTTGAAATCACCAGGAAATAAAGGCTCTAAATTATAATACTTAATGAAGTGGTAAAGCCTAACGGGTGTGAGATAAATGGGTTGTTATATTTGGTCTGTTTTGTGTTCAGAATGTTGCACTACTGTAACTAAAACTACAGTTATCATATTATCAAAATGTTAACCTCCCAACCTCATCCCATTATAGTGTGTAAATTAGATTTTTTTAATGGAACACGGTAAATTGGCAATAGCATCTGCCATCTGCCAGTAACTTAAACAGGCTAGTTTATCTAATCTCTTCAGTATAAACACTAGTGTGCTACATTTCTACACATCAATATGAATCGAGGTACTTTCCCATTTTGAGAAAAAGCAAATTCCATTTTGTATTGATATAGTCAAATATAAACCCCCTCACAATTATTCTGCATGGGGATACGGTAACATTTTCCATTATAATCAAACTACAATTGTGATTGAAATGCAAGATAAAACGTTTATTAATCTGATGCAGTTTTACAAACGAGGTCCTGATAAAAGAATATAAAATGCATTAAAATGTCATCCAATTGTTCAGCAGAGTTTCTTATTGGTTTCTGTCTTCGCCTGCCAAGAAAGCTTCACAAGTCTATTGTTTCTTTTATAGTGGAAAAATACCTACTGCGGTCATTTAAAATTACACCATAGTGCGTTCATCTCGGTTTTAAGACTGGTGAATTTGAGAAGCAGATCCTATATTGCGGTCTCCCTTGCGACCGAGGGGGTTTTCTAAGTACAATAATGCGATTTCCACACCTACAGTCCTTCCCCAGGTAACCCTTCAAATGCTTCAGGGAGACAGTGAGATTTCAAGAAATTGCAGCACTTTTCTGATTCTTTCGGGAGCATGCCTCTACTTTAGTGCGCTGAACGCGACTATCAGTACTGGCCCTCTGTGCGTCCAGCTGACAATCTCTCCCTGGGTATTCTCTCGAAGTATGCCCTTTGTACATGTGTTCCAAGCTGAAAACTTTGGTGTTCCCCATTTCAACCCTCCTCCCCACCCTTCACCACACCTGCTGCCTCTACGCGCCGACGCGAGGGGACCCCTCTAAACACATGTACAATTCTTCCTAAAAACTCCGCAACAGTCGCAGGTTGACTATGCTGCAGGACAAACGTCAAAGCGTGACTATACTGCCGTTAACTTCGCGGTATCGTTAAAACGAATCACTGACAAATCCATCTAAGGCGACTGTCTCAATTTAATCTCGGCATCCTAAGCATATTGGCCAGGTATCGATCGGTTTAAATAAATGAACACATGAAGCATTTTAATGCACGTGTAAATGCACCAAAGAACTGTTCTCTCAAACCACAACCGAAAACACAACTTTAACCGGAACATGAGAAATGATGTGACGCCAACAGACCCTCCGTAATAACAGATATTTGCCCAGAGCGCTCAGTGCCAAATTGCGGGTTTTATTTTAAGTTTGCAAACCCTCTGTTTCCATAACCTCACAAAACATAAAGAATTCCCTCCTTGCAACTTGCATCGGTTTCAGTCTCTGACCCCGCCACGATTCTCCGGGCGGTAATAAACACGGCAATCACTACATCTGGAAAACTTGGAATGCAAAAGTTAACAGCGCTCACTCCAACCCAACAGGCCTTGAAACTTCACATTAGATGCATCTTTAAAAAAGCAGGGATCGCCAGTCGGCGCTTGTGGAACTTTGCAGCGCCGTAATGCCAAATTCAAGCAGAAACGCTTTCGCAAGTCTCTGGTGCCAAGAGACTAGGTGGAACATTAGATAGAGAAAGTCCACCACAGGTAAACAGTGGCGACAATTTACACATAACACATAGCGATCCATGCTGTAACCAAATGGAAACTTCACTTACATGTTCCGCTAAATTAGTCGACGATCCGGATAGCTCTTCGTGGTCAGATTTTGAACTCCCATCCCGCTCGTCGATGACTAAATCTATTGGCATTTTTCCTTTTAAACAACTAATGTACCGATGGCAGAAGTTATCACACAGCTCGTGGACCTGGAGGCAAAAAACCCCCACAAATAATCAGATGGCGAAATTTCAGAAACCAGTATTCGTGTGGAGTGGTTGGGATAGCAGACATTATATTTAAAGGCGAGGAAACAATACTGAAATTGTTCGTGCTCTCAGAATTCTCCAGAGACTGGAGCAACAAGTATTTGAAACAGGACAAAAATATGCAGTTAACATTAGCAAATAACCCTCCGCATGAAACGACCCATATCATCTTACTGCTCATTCATGCCCTCGTTAGAAATGAAATATATTTTGTTCATATCAGAGTGTTGAATAAGACGGGACATCTATCTCTACATTATCGCTGGTATTGCAACGGCCTTACGTCGTGCAATTGTTCACAGTGTTTCATTTGATACTTTGCTTTAAAATACTTAGCAATTACTTGACTTTTCATACTGCGAACAATAATAATTGTGAAGCGGTCACAGCATTGGGTGTTCTGTTCGACCCAGTAAGTTAAACACTTCAGCTCCGACTATGGAAATCACTTTGCAACACTGTAAAATGAATGTTGCATTCAAACTCAAAGCCACATCAAAGAAACACAGGGGTCTGCGACTTAAAGTCGAGTACTTATAAACCAAGCACCCTCTTTTATTAAGAAATCAGCGTTTTAGCGTGGCAAATAGCCCTTTGAACCTGCCCGGTTTATTTTGTTTCGGGTTTATCTTAGAAAAATCAAACGCCGTCAGTGAAAAACAGCCAAGTCGTTCTTTTAACGACACGTCAATTTTTATTTTTTACAACGTCTTCAATGATTCAACAAAATAGATGTTTGGTTTATATGTTGCATTCACAATTAAGCACTTTTTTTGTACCCACTGCACAAACGCATTTGTAAATGAGAGATCAAAAAAAAAGGAAAAAAAACCATATGTTACCTTTTCTAACTCCAAGAGATGGAACCTTAATACTTGTATAGCTTGAATCATCTGCAAATTTATCACACGTGTTAGACATGCCAAACAGAAATACTAATCGTTCTTTAATTCTTTGGTAGACGATTCCATGGCGAAAGTAAAACTTTAAACATTTCAGCCGTGCAGATTACATTGTTTATTTTTATCTTTCCAAAATCAACATTATGACATTCAGTTATGTTATGAAATCTTTTTGTGTTCCCCATGTAATTTTAATCGGGCTAAAAAAAAGTTTGCGGGTTTCTTTAAAAACGCTCTTAGAACTAAGACGCTGCCTTAGCCGGGACTACAAATCTCAACGCGTGTTTGAAGTCGGCTTTCGGCTCGTTTAGAACCGAAATCGGTGGGATTTTGCAAAAAGATCGTGTCGAAAGTGCGGGAAATGCTGAAGGGGCTCTTTCTTGCCAAGCGGTTTCCTGAACACCCCCAACCTCCCGCGGCTGGCGAGCGAGGTTGTGATGCATGTGTTACACCGGGTAACATTTCATCTCATGTGAAACGCCACCGAAATGAATGGGAGTTTTTTTAGGGCCACGCTAATTAAAATCCAGCAAAAGGGCCATCCTTGTTCTAATAGTTACAAGAGGCGGTGTTTTCTTTACAGACAGCAACCCACGTGCACTGTGTGTGTGTGTATATGTATAATATTATGTTATAAAGATAATAAAATGTTGAAAGTCTTACCAAGTTGTCCAGCTCTGGATTTGAGGAGAATAATGGCTTTTCTGCGCGAACCTGAACGATAAGGGGAAATAAATGAGCTTAATGCAATCAATGCATTAAGAGTTTGAAAACTTATCTTTAAACACACGGATAGCCTTGGCGTCTCAAAAGGCAAGGTATACGTACTAAATAAACAGAATGTGAAACACAATTAGTGTATAAATGATATGTAATTACTTGTAATTTGAGACATTTATTAAAATATTTCAACGTTCCACGTGGAGACACCTAAACAATTTACATTTAAGAAAATAAAATAAAAACTGCTGCAAGTGCTAGTGTGGTCTATCTGGATTTGTAAGGAAGAAGATGAATTGTAGACCTGCTTTGCGAATACTGCTATGTCCTCGTTGAAGGAGTCAGACGAGCAGACGTCACCGCCTGCCACGCCGGGTTCTCGGGGAGTGCAGGTCGCTAACTCGCATTTCTCAAAAACCAACGCTAACAGAGGAAATAAAGGATGCCTGCAAGACAAGGAGGATTTCGGTCAATTCTTTACGGTCTTGCAGTACATGAACCCTTTAAAACTATGTTATGATTTCTTTTTTTTTCATTGCAATAGAGTTCTCAGCCTTTCCTTCTATCTGCATTTCTTCGAGGCAAACCCCTGTAACTGGCTCACAAACTGGCTCCATTCACGATTGGAGATCTGGGCTGCTACTAACAAGCACTGCATAATATTGTGAATTATATATTAACAAATTTATAAAGTTATTCACCCCTCCAAGTTAAGCAACAAGGCAGCAGCCATTTTGAAGTAAAACATAACTTAGAACAGAAACAGTGCAAAAAAAAACTTGCAGCTTCCGGTCACTACAGAAAGCTACAATCATTCACGTTGGTGAATGGTAAAACAAAATCTTCACGTGCATGTAAAACAATATCACGGCGGATCCGACTGCACTGCGTGTCTGCAAAATAGTGATACAGCTTCAGTGCCCTGTGCGTGCATGCTAAAACTTTTCAAAACAACTATATACTTTCTAACCCTCCCGAACTTGCCCTTTTTTTATTTTGCTTTCTACTGAGTTGTTTATAAACAGTTTTCCTTTTACTCTCTCCGAGGAGTGTGTCAGTGTTCTCATATATTTTATTACCTACCCATAAATTGCATCTTTATCTCGCTTTAGGGCATCGTTGACAGCGGAGCCCATGCTCGTGGGCATGACATTAGGATGAGGTGTATGTGGCCCGTAGTGTTGGCTATGGAGCGGTGGTCCGTGGTTGAGGTGGTGAACTGGAGGGATCGGCCGGGGGGCGTGAGGATCTCCGTACATGGACGCCGGGACGCCAACTCCATCCATCCCACCGTAATGAGGAAGTTCATCGTACTGCATCGAAGAGAGCAACATAGGAGCAGGAAAGGTGGTGGGTGGGTGGGTGGATGGTCGGGAGGTTGGGGAGGAGAGAAGAAGGGAGAAATATTGTAACAGAATTGCTTTGAAAACAGCAGACCTAAGATAAGCATAACACCCGACCGTGCATATAATAGTTTGCATTTAAACCGATCTTTTTTTGTTCTTGTTGTACATGGGCCGCCATCATCATTAGATGAGAAGAATCGGACAGGCCCCACCGATACAGGATTATCCGATAGGTGAGTGCTGCAGATTAAACCTACCCTTTGCGCCATCAGTCTGCGCTCCCACACTCGTGGATGTGCCGTCTCTGTAATATCCCCCAGTTCGCCTTAGTTGTGATTGCACGAGATCCCTTTATTTTCCCAATCCAGTTTTCGACTTCTGCTTATCCTCCAGTACCGCGGTTTAAAGCGGACCCAGGGAAGGGAACTTTGCCTTTTTTTCTCTCTCTCTCTCTCCCCTTGTTTTCTTTTCCAGAAGAAGAAGCGAAAAAAATGTCAAGCCAAAAAAAAACACTGAAGGTTACGATCGGCCCGTCAACAGCCTGCTTGTAACAAAACTGTCGTCTCTCATGGCTTTTTGCCACTCCAGCTGTCAATCAAAGCAGGGTTGTCAAGGTATTGAATGAATGATGTTCTGCCGTTGCAACAACTCCGCTGCCTTGGACCGCTATCTTACTGTAAGAAGAAACGGCGATGAAAACGTTCACGAGGAGTTAACAACAAAAAATAAGAGAGAGAATGGGGTGAAAAGCAGCCTCGGCTTCTTTCGTGGCTTTTTTTGTTGTTTGTTTGAATAAGTGGCTGTCAGTAAGTATTGAGGAGGTGGCAGGTTGGTTGGTTACAGAGTGAGTGTGTTGTCAGTAATAATGCGCTGGCAGCGCTGAGCGGCGGCGGCGGGAGAATGACGGAACCCGGAAGTAGTGTGGCCATAGCCAGTCTTACGCCAACCAGTCTCTGATATGCAGAGTATGCAATCCGGACTGCTGCAAGTCAAGGGGGGGGAGGGGGGAGGGGGGCGGGGGGAGTCGAACAAAAATCCCAACCGCATCCCGCCCCCCCTCCCGCACCAGCACCACCTCCCCACCCCCTATCTCCCTTCCCAATAAGATTAAAAGACAAGATCTCTAAATCAATCAGCATTGTGTTACCCTAACAAGGTTCACTGTCCCGCTTCTCTTTTCATATCAAGCACGATCTTGGTGACAACAAAAAAAGTTGTCGGCTTGTTAAAATATTTCAAAACTTCCCAAAGTGAGCTAATGACGACAACGCCGCGGCACCCTTTCTTAAACTTAGCCCCTCTTGTAATTCGCACTAATGAGATCCAGCGGTTAAAGAATTTCCACACTTGCCACACTTACAAATATAACATAGGCAAGCCGTTAAGTCGTCCCATTTACGAATGACCTGGACGCGAGCGGACGTGTTGGGATGGAAGTGCTTCAGCAGTACGGCGTCGGTTTTATTTGAGTAAGTGGTTAGTTGCGAAGTTCAACAGGCTTTAACATTATTTTGCTTCCAGACACTCTGCGTGCAAGGTTGTTTTCCTCCGGTTTACTTTTCCAAGCTTTGTTGTGGTATTGCAGTGTTGCTTAAGACATTTATCACGGTAATCCCCATAATGGTGCGCCTAATTGTGTGGTGTTATTAAAAAAATTAAGTGCGCTCCCCGCACCCCCTTGAGCACAAATGAACTTTTCCAACCAAAAAAAAAGCTTTTGCAGGGAAAGTAATTTTGTGCCGCTCGTCCAATCCTTTTGCTGGATCCAATTCATGCACCCAGCCGTACATCATGGCAGTCAATTATCATAGCTTCATCTGATCATCAATCACAGGAGATGCTCGAAGTTAAGGGGCGGAGCATTAGTCGACCCATCGATTGCAGGAGTTTTGTCTCCCCCCCCCTCGTTCACGGTCCCCTGCACACAAAGGCCAAAGCGGACTATTCCGTTTAATATTTGCCTTCATCAATAGACACGCTGCCTTTTGTGCATGTGACATCACATATCGACGGTTCCACAAAAATGGCAAAATACATTGTCTACGGGATATTTGATTTCCAAAATTAAACACGAATCACGACATTGTCAAGGCAGACTGAATATGTGCACTTTTTTTTTTTTTTTACGAACACTGGGCATAATAACAATACAACTTTAGATGTCAATAAAGCAACAAAAAAAAGATGAATGATTAGGAGGATGATGATGATAGTGATAACCACAGCAATTAAGCAGTTTGATTAAACGAGGCATCATAACAACAATGATGTTTGTGAAAACACCCCTCATATAAAAAGTAAGATCGTGCAGCGGTTGAGATACGCCAGTGGGCATTCCAACATGCTTCTGCCTGAGTTTACCAGGGAGCATTGACAATGCAGGACACCGTCGAAATCCGCTCCCAAAATACTTTTACGCATTGTTCCCCTCTCTTTTATCCCCCGAAAAGAGAAAAAAAGACGTCCAGCTACTGAAGACCAAGCTGCCTTCCGAGACGTTCTTCAAATAATACTTTTCTGGTATACTGTGCTAGCGACCTGTCCTCCTGTAAAGCGTGGTAAGTGCAAGCGAGTCTTTGGCAAGTGTTTCATTAATAAGCATTTATTCTTAGATACAAATGACAACGTTGTCATGGTTTTGCCTAAACGTGCGGCCACACATTTAGGATTGCTCTGTTGTAATTTGCGTATAATACAGCAAGGCAACGCGACGGAAGATGGGTGTATGGAGCGCGGTGGGCTAATGGGTAAGACGCTCGGGTTTTAATTCAAGGAGCCACACATTTTCACCTATTTGCCAACGGTAGCAAGCGTTTCTGAACGGAACCCGAAGCAGGGTACAAGTCGTTTGTAAACTGCGAAACCTTTATGAAGCAATAAAGCGACGAGCTGGTAGCAGCGATGAGTAGGGGTGTTCTCAAGTGATAAATAAAAGTAAATGTTGTGTGACAGTCATCGGTGACTATTGAAAATGCATTTGTTCCGACTCATTTTTTGTAAATGGGTTTGACTGCGGCATCGTACCGTAACCATTTATATCTGTTGGAATATGTTGCAACGTCGTATTGCAGATTAAATATTCCAACTGTACTCGGGCACAGATCTGTAAACTATATTCAGAAATAGGTCATTCCTTTCAAGCATCGGGCGATTCTTTTTAATATCTTGCAGGTCATCTGAAATGCGTGTGATATTTGCCAAATAACAATGTTTTAATTTTAAAGTTTGACAATCAGATTTGTGTGATCAAAAAAAAAGTTTTTTTTATAATTTCCCTCATTTCTAGCCAATATTATCAGAAAACGATTGGGTCTCAGGCACCATTTATAAAGGGCGGCAATAAGCAAGGCGCGGGTTCCTCCATATAAAAAATGGTTTTCACCCGTCGTTTTGTCGATGGAAATCTATTTATATTATGGTTACATTTCTTTGTGTGTGCAGAACGGAAGCACTTTAACGTAAACCGCGGCCTCGCGTTTAATAAAGATTCACAACAGACAACTAGAAAGTAATAGTATTCAAATACAGACTATCAAATCGCGAAGAACATTTGTGTAAATTGCTTCGACGGTTTTCAATAAGAACCAACCCCATTATCAGACAGTGTTTTGTGACGATTTATTCGTGAATACATTAAATCTTGTTTGAGTTTTTTGTTTCCCATAAAACTTTGGATTGGTTTCTGTTCTGGAAAACATTTTGGATGTCCAGTTTAATATATTCACTCTGTTTTGCAGTTTTACATTTATACTAATCTATACATATCAACGGGAATTTAATACTGAAATAAAGAATTTCCTATGTGATTTCATTAAGAGATGGGACTTGAATAGCTGCCGTTCAGATAATGTAAATCTCTGCTCTGTTATGGAGTACATCTCCATCAACGCGCAGATAGTAGGGGACAGAAGAAGATTGCTTTAACAGCCGGTAAAATTTCATCTTCTGGTGTCACATTGGGGTCATCTTGGGGTTAGAGCTATCACTGTTCAGTCTCACTAGTCCAGCTGTGTTGAGATTCATTAAGAGTACAGTATCTGTTTCAAGAAAAACAGCACTAAGACAATCAGAAGGGGAAGGATCCCGCTGTTGTTGAAACTACAAGTGCGCCGAACGAAATGGTAAATTATCAAAACTTCCTTAAATTCGCCACGAAAGCCGCCAGAAACGCGCCTTGCCCACACCTCACCCCAAACCCAACAGCCCCATCTCTCCATTGTTTTTTTTCAGCCACATTTTAATTTAAAACATTGATAACATTCAGATTTACTAATGCTACGTTGTGTTGTTGGGCAGAACACGTCCACAGTATGCTATTGAGTAATCTGCTTGTGTCGCAGAAATAAAACACATTTTTAATTTTAAATGAAAATCATCATGAAACGGTGAAGAGAAACGCATTCTTCCAAACTAAATTTTACATCCGTGTGAAGATATTTGCTTCATTATTTATTCCTGAATACACAAATGCATAGATATATTACTTATAACCCGACTAAGCTAAAATCGCTCTTTTTATATCTTGTCAATAAGGCCAATAACGATAAAATGTGTTTTAACTTAAGGTATCACGAACCGTCAATGGAGTGTCGAGTGACAGAATCTCATAACAAGGAAGGAAAACGTAAAGGAAGACGATGACATTACGGATCTGCAATTATTTTGGTGATCTCGTTTACAAAAGGGATAGGTTTGAGTTTTCCCGACATTACCCACGGTTAACGCTTTCTTTAGTTTAATTTTGATTGTCCTTTATTCTAAGATTATGTGAGTGTGTCTTTATTACCGGTTCGGGCGTACATTGTTTTCCCCCTGGACTATGTAAATTTCTTCATTTCTTCTCAGCAAAACTTTGGAGACTTCGCTTGTTCGGGTAAAGAGGTAAGACACGGCAGTGAACCCAAACCTTTGCATTTTTGTGGCTGTTTCAATCAGTCACTTTATTCCAGAACTGTGTTATCTAAATCGCTGAAATATTAGAGTTATGGCTTGCTTAGGTTTTTAAAGAATCATAAACCTCATTTTATTCCACCCAAAATAGGGATAGGAAAAAAGATCGAGGGCGATTACGTTGAACTTCTGTTGACCCCAATGCAAATTCGGCTTTAACAAGCCCTTCGCACTGGGTCTGATCTGAAGTCGTTACCTGCAAACGGCCGCGTATTAAATTTAACGCATTCCCTTATATTGCCCCAATCTCGGCAAAATCAACTAAACCGAGCGATATGAACTTTTGGAAAGTGTTCTGCCTTGGTGGGCGATTAGTTCATCCGAAGGCACTTCTTTTCGACAGCCCTTTAGCGCTATCTGGCGGGGCTGGGTGTAGTAATCCAGTTACTAATATATACTCAACTGTATTCCCCGAAATATATCAGAAAGCCTTGTAGCCGTACAAAGTTTATTTACCAGCAGGACTGGGTCAGCGATTTTTTAAATGAGCAGATTATATTGTACGCATTGAATCTAATGCAAACACAGTTCAATTTGATAACGTTGCCTCCAACACGCCAATGATCTCATTTCGTTTTCATTATCGAGAGGGTAAACTTTTCGATGACCGTATTACCACGCTGCCTGGAATGGTGAAATGCGTGCACTTTGCGATTGCTGCCTATTCGTTGTTCCACGTACTTTTATCTTCGCCTCACCTCCCAAAGTAATTGATTTCAAAATTAATACATTTTTTTGTTTTGGAAGCTAAGGGCGGTAATTCTAAATTGTCAGAACTGATTGCCGATATTATCTTTCCTCCTTAAGTGCATTTTAAAAGATATCACACATAAAGACTAATTATTTTGATCGCACAATGCCTGACTGCTTGCGAGAGAGATCAACCATGCATGGCTGGAAATTTGGAGGTCACTATAGCCAGAACTTTTTAATCGCTAGCGCTGTTGTGGAAATGATAACACCACAATACTTCGCCCACACACTGCACCTTCCGCACGCGAATCGCGCATGAAAGCATGTTAAAGAATCGTTACCTGTTTCGAGAAGGGTGTTAATTTCTTGGCCGGAGGGGGGAGGGGGGGGGGGGATGTCCACATTATGAAGGATATTTAGCCGGATTTTTTTCTTTACTTAGCTGAATTTTTACAATTATTCATTCAGTAATATATAAACCCCTTCCCGTTTACGCGTTGTTTATTTATCACTCGCAAAGCAAGCGGTATTTCTTTTTATGAATGTTTTACATGAACCGAATAATGGTAATAACAAAACAGGCCGATTTAGGTAGTTATTTTGGATGTTAATAGACTATGCTTCTCTGCTTCTTAAACACAAGCTTGTTGTGTTTATAAGTAGTGGGATCATTTAATGAGTGTCATTAAAGCGTGTTTCCATTGCAATTATCCCTGGATTAGAACCACCAAACCAGGTTAATTTGAAAAAAAAGCAATTAGTGCCGACTGTAACAAAGCAACGAGCAAATCTTTATGGACTTTTTGTAATAGTCTTGCGATAAATTCCGCCCTTTCCCTATCTTGTGCATATAGCCCTTTTAATATTGTACAAAAAGGAACGCTAATTTAGTTTCATACAATGCTTAACATTAACATATTACAGCAGCTGTTTTGTGATTTTCCCTTCTTTCTGTGGCACCAACGCGCATGTTTTATGTTTTTATCTTCAATAAAGCTATTTTAACCGATTTTGTCCTCGATGGTTTGACCTAATTAAATGTAACTTCTTGTCTCTACGCTCTTTTGGGTTGCACTGGAAATTGGTTGCAAATGGGAGTTATTGAAATCAGGAATCATTCTGCTTCATCTTTGCAGACACCCAGGAGGTAAGGGTTTATATAATAGGGCAGTTTTATTTTTTTTTATATTATGATCAGTGCAAAACTCATAGAGCGTGCGTATTATTTATCGGTAAAGTGAAATATTGTTTACATGGAACATTGTCGGGGGCTCTTCCGGGGAATCCAATTCGCTAATTTTTCTAATCTTATCTGTACACTTTTTTCATTATCTTTGCATTTTTATACGGCAATAAGTTTCGGCACATTTGGAACCTCCAACGATTATATTCTTTAAACGTAAAAGGATGACTTCAATTGGAAGTGCTTGATCTTTTGAAGCGGTGATGAATATTAATTTTGCATTAATTATAATTATTCACTTGTTAACTTCAATTTAGCTGTTAATATGACTTTGAGCAATGAAATATCACTTGATTATGTTATTGTATACAAAACATGCAAAACTATACAGATTTTTAGACACCATATTGTGATTTTGACCTAAGCAGAGAGGAAGGATGGCAAATAATTTGTGCAATTTTGTGATTTTGTTTATTCTATTTTGCCCATATAATTATAAATTATAAAATAATTCAATCAGGTCCGTCATAAAATTTTAGAGGACCATTGCAAAAAAAACTTACTTTCACTTTAATGTACGTATTTTTAAAAGTTTTTCCTGTGTGAACAGGCATATTGTAGCTCTTTAAAAATGATATACACAGTTTCCTAGGTGATCCAAAAGAGGACAATAACTACGGCTCCCTCGTGTAAGGGAAGAACTTAAGAACAGAGGGAAATCTATAATCCATGTCCTACTTCGAAAGTCTTCGTTTTAAAGCGAGAATGCAACCCGCCATTTCCCGACTGAGAAAAAGCACACAAAAAGTTTTTTTTTTAATGCAAAGAAACGCCAGGTTGTTGAGTAAGCAATAAGGCGGTGGATGATCTGTTGTTTCGTGAAGGTCAGGTCACGGGCGAGCTTTTCTCCCGCAGATCATTAGGTGTAATTGGGTAAGTTTAAGTGGACTTGGGATGCCTGTACTTAAGTTAATAGCAATGACCTTCTTGTGGCTGTCCTGTCCAACATTATTCATCGTTGCCAGGCCGATTTGAAAGCGATTCCCATTCTGGCTTTCCAGGGGTATTTCAGAATACGACCCCAGTAATGACATTGCGGGAAATCCCATCACATTTTTTATTTGGTCATTAATATGAGGCAAGAAAAGCAGATAACATTTAATCTGAGTACCATTGTGAATCAATCAGAACAAACGTGCACATCAGCGGTAAATATTGTATTGATTCATCGAATTACAATGCATGTGTACAAAGCGCATTGGACTTCATTACAACATACAGTGTAAGTTAAACTACTTTAAATTAAAAAAACATTCCCGAATGATGCACTTGCTATTCGAATCCCGTCTGTTACTTTGAGAAATACAAACTGAGTGTCATTTTTCCAAATGCAGATTGACATGGAATATCGATTTAATTACTAAATGAATAAAAATAACTTAGCCAATCAATTGGTCTCTCCGCTGGCTATCACGAAACTTATGTTGCCGTCTCATTTTTATTGAGTTAAGTAAACGGGAGGAGGGAGGGAGAGAATACGCACGAATTGCGCAGAAAAGCAGTAGATCAAATTTGATTACATTTGGTCAAAAAACGACCTTTTTAACGTAGATTCGTTAGAAGCGTGAAATATTTGCTCTTCGTCGACTCGGTCATGTTCCTATTATAGTTGTTAAAGATATTTAAAATATATATCGTCTTGCTGATTATAAATCAGAGCAACGGCAACTACATGCTTCGAAAACTGTATTTTGGTGTGATTGGGAAGGGGTACAAGGGTTAAATCGCGTTCCAGCGAGTTCAATCGGCTCCATTAGCTTTTAAAGATTCGATGAAACCATTGAGGTCCAGTGCATATAATTGATCAAACATGAAACGTTATTAAACACAAGGCTGTGTCATTACATTCTACAGTTTGGGACTCGAACGCAATGCACAATGGTGTAAATTGAAATGAAAATATAAATGAAAGTTATTACTTAAACTGTTCACATAAATTTGCCATGGCATCTAAGGGCAAAAATAACAATGCGCATTGAAAAGAAACCAGGACCATTTTTACTTTAAAGATAGACACATCATGCTGGAGTAACTCAGCGTGTCAGGCAGCATCTATGGAGAAAAATGGATAGGTGACATTTCGGGTCGGGACCCATATCATATATATACAGCCGGAAACAGACCTTTTCGGCCCACCAAGTCTGTGCCGCCCAGCGATCCCCGCACATTAACACTATCCTACACCCACTAGGGACAATTTTTACATTTACCCAGCCAATTAACCTACATACCTGTACGTCTTTGGAGTGTGGGAGGAAACCGAAGATCTCGGAGAAAACCCACGCAGGTCACGGGGAGAACGTACAAACTCCTTACAGTACAGCACCCGTAATCAGGATCGAACCTGAGTCTCCGGCGCTGCATTCGCTGTAAAGCAGCAACTCTACCGCTGCGCGCCATCTTCAGACCCGACCCGAAACGTTACCTACCCATTTTCTCCAGACGTGCTGCTTGATCCGCTACCTTACGCCAGCATTTTGTGTCTATCTTTGGTATAAACCAGCATCTGCAGTTCATTTTTATTACATTATACCATTTTTAAAATGTTATTAGTTATTGAAAATAAAGCAATTTATAACTAATTATATATTTCGATTTGTGCCCTACCAGTCGTTATATAAATCGGAGATTAAACCTATTCTGGGTCGGTGTAGCGAAGGTGCTCGCTCTTTGACGAGCTATGTGGGAAAATATGGCCTCTTGCGGCAAGGCGCTGCGGAGTAAATGGTCTGCCCTTTCTACACAAATGCAGGTCTGCCTTTCCTCCGCCTTTTTGCGTATCGAGAGGGGATCTAACCAGGTTTCTTATCTAAGCTTTGGTTGTTTAGAAGTGCATCCCTGTTCAGATTGTAGAACTAAAGAACTGCAAGTGCTGGGTTATACACAAAGGGATACAAAGTGCTGTAGTAACCTCCGAAGAAGGGTCTCGATCCGAAACGTCACTTACCCATGTTCTGCCTAACCTGCTAAGTTATTTGAGCACTCAGCGTCCTTTCCTGTTCTGAATTATCACCCCTTTGAACCAATCCTTAGTATTCAAAATGTTGCTCGTAGACCAAGATCACCATCATACACAGAGAAAAACCTTATTTCGTTGGATAAAGTAGGGTCAAATAAATAGAGAATATGTGTGAACAAAGACTTGGATGCTGCCTGAGTAGGTGTTCATCTTGCGGCACACATGGGAAATGCTAAAAAAAAAGACACAAAGTGGTGGAGTAACTCAATGGGTCAGGCAGCATCTCTGGAGAACATGGAGAGGTGACGTTTCTGGTCGGGGTCCCTCTTCGGACCTTTTCGGGTCCCGACCCGAAATGTCACCTATCCATGTTCTCCAGTGATGCTGCCTGACCCCTTGAGTTACTCCACCACGTTGTCTTTATTTCTGTAAAAAGCAGAGGGCGAGGTAATGGGATTGAGTATAACCTGTCTGGAATATAAAACGCGACTACCAGTGCAAGGTCACCAAGATGCAGGTTGTGCAAAAAGAAGACGCAGAGTGTTCGAGTAACTATGGGGCAAAGGAATAGGTGACGTTTCGGGGCGAGACCACTTTTTTTAGACTCAAGAAGGACCCAAGAGTTTAAAGAAGGGTCTCGACCCGAAACGTCACCTATTCACGTTGTTCAGAGATGCTACCCGTCCCGCTGAGTTACTCCAGCATTTTGTGTCTATCTTTGATGTAAACTAGCATCTGCAGTTCCTTGCTACACATCACTGGAGAACATGATTTTATGCATCTCGGCAGCCACTTTATAAGAGGTTCCCGTGACTGCGCCGGGAGGGAGGATAAAGAGAAAGGCATTACTATCTGATCCCACTTTACTACTTTGATATTTCCCTTCAATATCCACAACATAAATATAATCCGGGCGTTGCTTCTGTTTTTCCCCTCCCATCCTAAAGCAGATGGCACTTGGCGTATCACTCGCGTAGAAAACAAATAGGGGATTGGGAGAGAAAGGCAAGGGTCAAGAAGGTCGCCGGTCGCACCACCCGAGACGTCTGAACGCCAAGTGGCGGGCACACCTTAGACATCTGTGGCGCCGGCGAGGCGCGCTCCCGGTCACAACGCGCGCTCCCGGCCACTCCTCCGCGCGCTCCCGGCCACTCCTCCGCGCGCTCCCGGCCACTCCTCCGCGCGCTCCCGGCCACTCCTCCGCGCGCTCCCGGCCACTCCACCGCGCGCTCCCGGCCACTCCTCCGCGCGCTCCCGGCCACTCCTCCGCGCGCTCCCGGCCCGACCCGGCCGCCCGATGGCGGGGAGCAGCGGGCGTCGCGAGCCCTGAGGCCACGTGCAGCGAGTTGGTCCCTGGCCTCGTTGCAAAACCATGGGCTCGGCCAAAGTGGAGCGACGGGTGCTTCTCGGTTGTCTTGATGGATAAAGTAGGTGTTTTGCCACGGTTGGATGTTGGCGAGGGTGTTAGAGGGTGTTAGATTGGGTGCTTTCTGCTCTTTCCCATCACTTTGGTCACCACATGGTTTTCATCGCTGCATTTCCGTTGGCAGCCAAGTTTTACCACTCTGCCAGTGCCCGACTTTCGTTGCAAAGACTGCCCCAGAGAGACATGGATGCACCCACGCCCAAAGGTTACTCGTGGCTTACGCAACGATTTGGCACAGGATAAACTGTTATTACTAACCTCACCACTGAAATTCAGGTAGGTGTTCATTCATCCTCCATTAGGATCCAAAGATTTGACGTTGGTCAGGAGCTGCATCTCATCTGGTGTCAAACCTCTGCGGAATGTTTCTCACCTTTGTTAAGTTCACATTCGCATCAGACCAATTCCAGATCGACAGTCGAAATTTAGTGCAATAGTGCATTGGCAGAACAGCTTCAGCGCTGCAACTAAGTAGTTAGATGTGTACACACTGATTGATGTCAGTAATAGAGCAGATGGCACTGCACTTGACGTGGAATCCAAAAGCGTTGGGGTTTCGTGCAAAATCAAGAGCCCTATCATCAATACAGGTAAGACTCTAGTCTTGCAGAAGGTAGAGCTGTATCTTATCCAGCAACCCAAAATAAATTAACCAAAGTCTGTTACGTTTTAAGAAATAGAAAAAACCCTGTAATTGCTCAGAGTATGCCTAACTGCTTTTTCCAGAAAAAAAACTCTTGACACCATTCCACACATGGCATTAGGCATTTTCGACATCTACCAAAGTCTCGGAAGGATGGATTTGGGTGGAACCAGTACTATAATTCAGCTAAATAAACATAAAGTAAAATTAAATGGGGGTGGGGAGTGGTTCTTAGGGTAAATGTATCTACAGGATGTGTCATTATGCTTCTTTAGTTTATGGTTAAGCTGCTACATTAATTAAAAAATAAGCCCACAAGGTTGGAATGTGTTCATGACTAGTTTAGAAGATAGGATCAACAAACTGCAGATGCTGGTTTACATAAAAGGATACAAAGTGCTGGCGTAACTCAGCAGGTCAGGCAGCATCTCTGGAGAACATGAAGGTATTGGTGACAGTTTGGCTGCAACATAGTGGTGGTAATGCCAGTAACTTATTCTTCTATATTTTAAAGATTTTATGTTGTGAAGATTCCGTATTGCATCCTTTATTGATAATTAAAGATTTTTCACTGTCAGATGTGACCATAGCATCTCGTCCCACTTAGTAAATCATGACCGTGGTTTTCACATCTTTCTAATAATTCCTACAAGCGATGTCCTTTGGCAAGAAGATGACGCTGTTCCAAACAATGTTTTCTGAAAGTTTCCGACCAAGGTTGAGTATTGGCAACTATATTTCAAAGCCAATGTTTGATAAGAATATGAAAACACAAATATAAATAATTAATTCACAGCATGCCAATAAAACTTAAGTAACATCAGTTACTTCCAAGGAGAATCGTGTAACCTGCACAAATTATTTTGTTTAAAACAAACTTTTAATGTACAGTAAACTCAGGTTTGCTCTACTTGCTAAGTATTGAATTGAATTGAATTGAATTGAAAACATTTTATTAGCCAAGTATGTATACATACAAGTCAATGCCAAACTGTAATCCCCATAATCCTGTACAAATGTCGTTTAATTTTATAAATTTGTTGTGGTAAAAGTGGGAGGGATAGTGTATCAATGGATATTGAAATGGAAGAAGTAAAAATATTGAAAATCCCATTTGTATTTATTCTTGGTCGATTGGTGTAACATTAGATGGAGTCATAGAGTCATACAGCGTGGAAACAGGCCCTTCAGCCCAACTTTCCCATACCGGCCAACATGTACCAGCTACACATGTCCCATCTGCCCACATTTGGCTCATGTCCCCCCAAACCTGTCCTATTCATGTACCTGTCTAACTGATTCTTAAACATAGGGATAGTCCCTGCCTCAACTACCTCCACAGGCAGGTTGATCCATACACCCACCACTCTTTGTGGATGATATTGGAATTAGATTAGATATGGAAAGACTAACATCAGGAAATATTACCATTGCATTATCCGAATAATGGCTCTAATACATTTAAAGTTTTCTGAAAATGATAGATTTTATTGCAGTCGATGTATTTAAAAAAGGCAATCTAAAAAAATATATAGCAATCAGCTAAAGAATACCAATGCTGCAAGGTGGAATGGTTACTCAATCTTCAATAGCTTTAACCCAGCACACTCAGCAATGAAATAAAATTCAGTAACACCCCCATGCTTTCATCCTGTGTGAGTCTCACGTCAGAAGAATCTTCATGACTGCACTGGTATGCCTCCTTTGATTTTGCAGAAGCTTCCTTATAGTGCTTTGCAAGTGAGATTCACAATTATGCACTAGGTTAAGAGCTATTTTGTGACTCAATTGTATTTCTATTAGCAACTAAGTATGTGTCACAAAGAAGATCGGCACCTGGCAAGAAAGAGAGCGAGAGGATGGAAACTTTAATCTGTTCAGCTTGAACTGGCTATTGACCTCTATATCAATTTTGGAAACTCACTTCTTAGTTTCTCCTTTTAATTTCAGAAAGTCAAATCTACGAAGAGCGCAAAGTTAGCTAGGATATGCAATTATAGAAAGAAAATTACAGCCAACTCCCCGTCTAATTTACAAATCAAAGGAGGATTGAAATTAGAGCTGGAGGAAAAAGGGGAAATATCATAACAATACCTGGGAATAGTCTCCTATTAGATTATTCACAATAGACATTTTGAATTAAACAAAAGATTTTCAGGATACATTGTGCCATAAGATATACTAACTTTTTTTCTTTCTGTAATGTTTACCGTTAATTGTGAGCTAGATCTTTAGAAGTGTCAAATGTATGAAGTAGGATCTGTAGATATTCATTCTTAAATACATTAAGGTGCATTGAGAAACTTCGCTGTACAGCAAGTGTAGAGTTTCAATATAATTGCAATTTTCTCAGTAAACAATATTAAGCGATAGCCACAGATTGTCTATTCCAATCACAATGCAACTATTTCTGGAGTAGATCAAATTTAAAGATGCTCAAATATCTGATTAGCATTTTCTGCTGTTTATAAAATTAGTTGAGAAAATGTCAGGATTGCATTCTGATAAAGCTGTTACAGGTTTTCAAATTAGTCTTGGTCATGTTTTGCAATGTAAAGTTGTTAAGGTTTGACAACCCTCCCACCCTATTGCTTATTCAAAATATTGGATTTAGGGACACAGACCATGCATGGGAAAGCATTAAAGGTGGTCCATTTGGGAGCTACTGTATATTTCTTGGTGTATGTTTAATGCTATTTCATGATCCTATCATAATGGGAATTTAATAGTGAAAGTAATTATTACATATTCCATGTGACATAACCAAGCTATCATTGGTTAGTCTGAGTTGACTAAGATACCAGCTGGGCCAATTATTAAGGATGGATTTGACAGTGAAGGTTTTTTTGCTTGGATACACTTATGCATTATAGGTTGCATTTGAAGCAAGGTTTATTTCTGTTCCTGATTCTAATAACATTTTGTTATGCCTGTCTCATATATTCTCTTCTAAATATTAATTTGCTATAAATGACACAGCTATAAAGATTAATTGTCATTCAGCTGGATGCAATTCCAACACATTTTAATCAATGTAAGCAACGTGATATTTTTAAACCACTCAGTCTGAACCTATTACATTATGCATTTCATTGGATGCACTATCAATTTCAACACGCAGCAACACTCTAGGTAACATTCATAAATTAGTTTATAGACAGAAGACCTTGTTTCAGTTTGGCCTGGTTGGTGGTACTTTCTATTCTAAATCAGAATTTTGGGAGTGGGGTGTGATTGGTGATCCATATCCGAGCTCCATTTTGAAATTTGAGCTAATAACCTATTCCAAAGTGGTGGTGAAAAACACAACTTTTTTTAAAGGTGCTTTTTCTGTGAAGTGCTAAATTGAGTTCCACCTCCCTGATTGGATCCCACGTATCTAAAAGCTTCCTTCTGGTTAGATGAAGAGCATAACGATTTTCAGGTTTCTAGCCAAGATTTGTCAGATTACCTGACTGTTTACTTTTATCCTTGAAATGGGAATATTTGCATTCAATGTTTTCTTACAGATGTTGCAATTAAACTGATTTTCATCAGTAATGTCCAGGACCCCGGTAATCGGAGGCTGAGAGCAGTTTGGTGATTGTAGGGCAAAGGGTCATGGACAGGTGATGTGTTGTCTAGTCAAGTCAAGTTTATTGTCGTGCACAAGTACGGTGAGGTACAGGTATAAAGAAAATCTTGCTTGCAGCTGCATCACAGACACATGGACTCACACACAACAAACATATTTACAAAACATTTCTTTAAGAAAAGAAGACAGCAAAATCAAAATATTAATGCAAAAATAGAATTAGAAAAAAACATTCATTTAACAGCCCATGTCAGAAGATTATCTCAAATTTCATTTTTGTTTCATGTTGGTAAAGATCTGAAATCAGGTAGGTTTAGCTGATGAACAGCAAGCAAATATCAGACCACAAAACTGCCAATATCCATTGTCACCCAAAGAAATGTAGGAGTCAAAAGAAGCGAAAACCTCCAACTCTGTCAAACAACCAATTGTCAAGAACAGCCTTCAAGGATCCTTGGGATGGCTCCTGCCGGTAATTTGCCCGCCTGACTACCGGGCTGTTTGTTAGATTTTCCTTCACAGTAGGATGAAAAAAAGGTTTAAATCTTGGGAATCCCAATTTTTTGGCTTTCTGTGTTTTTCAGGTTCTTATTCCTTTCTGTCCTTTTGGGAGATAGGGTTTAGTACAATAAGGTATCCCAAATTATGAAGACAAGTTGTGCAAGTTTAGTTTTATTCCCAGAAAGCAGAAGGTTAAGTTGAGAAATTACAAATGGTAAATGGATTCAAATGTTGCGGAAACAGACAAATGATTTCACCAGCTGAGGGAATCTATAATAATGTAACACTATTTAAAATTAGAGATAGCCCAATTTAGTTTAGTATAGTTTATGTGTACCGAGGTACAGTGAAAAGCTTTTGCTGCTTGCTCTTTGGTCAAATAAAAAACTATACATGATTACACAGTGTACAGATAAAGGATAGAACATTTAGTGCAAGATAAAGTCCGATCAAAGATAATTAAAAGGTTTCAGATGAGGTAGATGGGAGGTCAGGACCGCACTGTAGCTGGTGAGAGGATGGTTCAAGTAGCATTTCTGTGTATAAGTGGTTTTTGAAATCTGAAACACTTCCCAAAAATAAAACGCCCACTGGCTTGAAATTTACCAGTATTGGTATTTTGTTAGACAACAGTATCAAAGGTATGGTGGAATGGAAGATAAAGTAAAGCAAAGTCCAATTAAGAAATGATCCGATAAAAAGTGGAATGGGATTGAGGGTTTCGATGACCTGTTCCTCGTCCTTTGTAAGCTATTTGATAATGCAACAAACATATCCATAAAAGCTTATTCCTTATTATGGAAACACAAATGGATCACTAATTGTCCTGGATAGGAGCCTACCGCCCACTAAATTGTTTGGCCTTCTTGATTCCAAGCCCACAATATATGGTAGAGTTATAATGCTTTCAAAATAGTCTGGCAAGTCACCCAATTGTAAAGAATCGCTTCAAAGTTCAATGATCTAATTTGATGTTTTTGGTACCTTGCTTTACGTAAACATTGGCAATTTTCCTACAAATCAGCTACAGCATTAATTATGCATCCTATGTCATCTTCCAGTTTATCTGGTTACATGAAATGCCTAGAAATGCCATTAAATTAAGTGAGTTTTTAAAAACAGATTTATTTATTGAAAATGGCAAAAAGATACAATGTGGAAAAAAACACACTTGAGTTGCAATGTTTCCCAATTGCTCAATTTCCATCCTTTTCACCTATTATTTTAGCTCTGCATTCATACTGCACCAATATCTCTATCTGTGATAGATACAAAGTGCTGGAGTAACTGAGTCAGGCAGCATCTCTGGAGACGATGCTGTCTGACCCATCTTCAGATTAAAAGTGGTTTGGGGGGGGAGTGAGAGAGAACTGGAGGTAGGAAATGGCCAGAACAAAACAGGGCCGGCAACAAATGACCAAGGAAGAGTGGAGTCAATAATGGCCCATTGTTGGCTGGTGAAGATGTGATAATGAAGGGATTATAGGGATGCAAATAGTGGAACTAGTAGGATGACTAGAGCGAGGTGGGGGGGAGGGGCATGGAATGCTGGAGTTACTTGAAATTAGAGGTTACTGTCTAATAAAGCACCTATCACCCATTCCCTCCACTATAGTATTGTTAAAATGCTCCATTATAATGTTAAAAAGTAATCCACCTCAATTTTAACCTGAAGTCCCCACCATCACAGAGGCCCCTCTGCAGCCAAGTTGATTCACTCCTTCTGGTATAAAAAATACCTAGAGCACTGGATACACAAAGGCAATAAGACCATGCAACATCCCAGCTGCAGGACTGGAGACCTCTGTGCCAAAGATAGCTGTGCCTCTAGCACTGATTTTCTAATACATTCACAACAGAAGCACCCATCCCAAGATGGGAAAGATGCCCACGTATGTCCAATTCACAAAAGCAGAACTGGCCCAATGAATTTTCTCTCAATCATAAGCAAAGTGATGGAAGTGTTGTTATTCACCAATAACCTGCTTACTAATGTCCAGTTTGGGTTTTGCCATGAACATATCAGCTACAGACCTCATCACGGCCTTGGTCCAAACATGGATTAAAGGCTAATTCCAGAATGTGTCTGTCGTTGAAATAAAGAGAGTATATTCCAAGTGAAGCATCAAAGTATCCTGGTGAACTCAATGAGCATCAACGGGAAGGCAATCCAATGGTTGTTATCATACCTTGCACTAAGGAAGATGGTTGTGGTTGTTGAAGGTCAATCACCCAGCCTCAGGATATCACAGCAAGAGTTTCTCAGAGCTGTTTCCTAGACTCAACCACCTTCAGCTGCTTCATCAATACTTCCATTATAAGGTCAGAAGGGAGGATGTTTGCTGACGACTGCACAACATTCAGTTCCATTCACAGTCCTTTGCAAATGAAGTTGCCCTTCCAAGCAGCATGACTGGAACAACATTCGGACATGGGATGATAAGTGGCAGGTAACATTCAGACCAAAAAAGTATCAGATAATGACCATCTCAAAAGAGATACAGTGTTGCTACCTGTCTGTTGCACACAATAGCTTTACCTTCACCATGTTCCTCACCATCAATATCCAAGGATTCATCATTGACCAGAAACTCGGTCAAAGGCTGGGATTCCTGCTCCAAGTGATTCACCTGCTGACACTCCAAGAATTTTCTACCAACCCTGGTGTGGAAGGGCTCAGTACCGACGAGGGTAAACGAAGAATTTGAAGAAAGAAAGAAAGAAAAAGGAAGGATGGAAAGAGAAAGGAAGGAAGAAAGAAAGGAAGGAAGAAAGAAAGAAAGGAAGAAGAGAGAGAGAAAGTGGGGAGCTTCCCTGCTGGCTGTGTTCTCCCGTCAGAGGATCAAGGAAGACTGAGCCACTGGGATCAACCCAAGCCCACCAGCGTCACCGTGTGATAAAGACTGAGTTGCCAGGATGCAGCCCTAGATAGCCAGTGCCCCTGAGCGGCTGGAACAAGCCTGAGATGCCAGTGGTTCTTCCTGTCCACAGACAACGAGGGACTGCGCCCACACACAGAGGCAAAGATGGAGCTGTCAAGATAATCCAGTAACTGCCAGTGTCACCTCTCCAAGCCCCAAACTGCCAGCGCGGTCTCTTGAGGCAAGGGTGAGCCACAGGGAGAAGCCTGAGGTCGCCAGGCCTCCTCCTTGGAAACCAGGACTGGGCTGTGGGACAACTCCAAGATCTCTAGCTTCCCCGCACATGCGCTCTGACGGCCCTGAGCTTCCTTACCAACGTAAATAAAATATATCACGAGTTCACCCGACTGTGAGTGTTGGTGCGGTCACTGCCAAACCCAGCGTCACCCCTGATGCCACACTATTTAATAATAAACATATTTAAGTGAATCTGAGATAACCAATTGCGCACAACAAGTTTTCTTAGGGGTGGTACGGTAGGTTGAGCTGCAGTAAATGAAAGATGGTGAAACCCAATGAGAAGCAAGCAAAAATATCTTCACTGTCAGCGTCTAGGAGATCTTTGACTCCAAATTAAAGAAGAGGAAAAGGAAACTGGAAAGTAGCCCTTCAAGGAGGCATAAGACAGTTGCAACAATAAGGCAGTATAAGACCAGAAGAGTAAAAAGTGGAATCAATATAGGTTGAGCTAACAATGGACAAAAGCATGAGAAGAATTAGTTTATGGCTCCCAAGTAACGACTGTGTGATCACTGAAGAAGTGGTAATGAGGAGATGAAAAGAAGCTGTAGCAAAGTTCATGTATAATTGTGGGGATTTAATTGTTATATAGACTGAGCTAATCAATTTGGCAAAGGTAATTTGGAGAATGAGTTAATAGAATGCACACAGGTCAGTTTCCTGGAACTGTATATCACAGAATCAATCAGGGAACAGATTATTTTAGATCTTGATGTGCTTAGGTAGACAGGGTTAATTAGAGACCTTGTAAGCAATCCTGTAATGAAAAGTGATCATAATAACATTTTTTATTCTGTTTGAGAGGGACACAGTTCGGAAGTCTTGAACTTCAAATAAAGTAAATGTTGTCAAGAGAAAGTTAGATTTAGCTCTTTGGGCTAAAGGAATCAAGGGATATGGGGAAAAAGCAGGAACAGGGTACTGATTTTAGATGATCAGCCATGATCATATTGAATGGCGGTGCTGGTTCGAAGGGCCGAATGACCTACACCTGCACCTATTTTTCTATGTTGTGAGAAGATCCATCAAGGGGACGAACCCTCAGAATGTCTCCGAACCTGATGGTACATCTGGCTGCATTCTTAAAATCAGCCCAGGCCAACTGGTTGAGTTTTTGCAGGCATCTCCAACCTTCATTACTACGGTCTCAGGTTCCCACCTCCTTTAAATTGATAGCAATAATATGAAGAGTAACATGGCATGCCTCAGTGACGGCCGACCGATGGCACTAAACAACGTGGTGATGAAGTGCGTTGAAGGCCTCCAAACATACCATCCCCCAATTCTTTTTCTGCTACTTGATGACTGTATTGGGGCTGCCTTCTGCACCCATGCAGAACTCACTGATTTCATTAATTTTACCACTAACTTCCACCCTGCCCTCAAATTCATTTGGACTAGCTCTGACACCACGCTCCCCTTTCTTGATCTCTTTGTCTCCATCACAGACAACAGACTATTGACTGACCCACCAACTCCCACAGGTGTATGGATTCCACCTCCTTTCACCCTGATTCTTGCAAAGATGCTATCCCCAGCTCTCAATTTCCATGTCTCCACCACAGCTGCTCCCAAGATGAGACTTTCCATTTGAGGACACCCGAGGTGTCCTCTTTCTTTAGAAAATGTGGATTTCCGCCCTGCAAACATAAATGGCTGCCTCAGCTATGTTTCCTCTGTGAGCTGTAGTTCAGCTCTCCTCCCCCTCCTTCCAGATGGAACAAGGACAAACTTCCTCTGGTCCTCACCTTTCACCTCCCCAGCCTTTCATCCAACACATAGTTCTCCAACATTTCCACCACATCCACAGTTACATCTTCCCATTCCCACCTCTTTCCACCTTGCACAGAGACCATTCCCTCTGCAACACGTTGCTTCATTCATCCCTTCCAATTCAAACCACCCCCTCCCCAGGTACATTCCCCTCAATTGCATAAGATGTAACACCAGTCCCTATAACCTCCTCCCTCAGATCCATCCAGGGACTCCAGCAGTCCTTCCAGATGAGGCAGAGGTTCATGTGCACCTCCTCTAATCTCATCAACTGCATCCGGTGTTCCTGATGTGACTGCCTTTACATCAGCGAGACCAAACGTAGACTCGGTGACCATTTCGCTGAACACTTTTGCATGGTCTACTAAGTCCTACTGGTTCTCCCAGCTGCTAACCATTTTAACTCCTCTTCCGATTCCCATAAAACTTTATGGCCCTGGGCCTCCTTCGTTGCCAAAATGAGGCCACACGCAAACTGGAGGAACAGCACCAACACATCAAACACATCACAAAGACAGCCTTCTTCCACCTCAAAAACATTGCCCGTCTCCGTCCATCCCTCTCCTCCACAGCTGCAGAAACCCTCATCCACGCCTTCATCACCTCCCGTCTGGACTACTGCAACAGCCTCCTCTATGGCGCACCCTCAAAAATCATCAGTAAACTTCAATACATTCAAAACTCCGCTGCCCGTCTACTCACCCACACCCCGATCCGTGACCATATCACCCCCGTCCTTTACAAACTCCACTGGCTCCCCATCCCCCAGAGAATCCAGTACAAAATCCTCCTCATAACCTACAAAGCCCTCCATAACCTGGCCCCATCCTACCTGACCGACCTCCTCCACAGGCACACTCCCACCTGCACCCTCCACTCTGCTGCTGCCAATCTCCTATCCCCCCACATCCGGACCAAACTCAGATCCTGGGGGGACAGGGCTTTCTCCATCGCTGCTCCCACCCTATGGAACTCACTACCCCAAACCGTTAGAGACTCCTCCACACTCACCACATTCAAAACATCGCTGAAGTCTCACCTGTTCAGTACTGCCTTCAACCACTGAAGGTCACCTCACCTTCTGTCTCCTTTCTCTGTTCGTTTACTTATTTACTTATTTATCTATTTATTCATTTCCCTATGTTCTCTAAATCTCTGTAAAGCGTCTTTGAGTATATGAAAAGCGCTATATAAATGTAATGCATTATTATTATTATTATTATATTCCTCCTGGGAAACTGGTCAACAGTTTGAACACTGAATTCTTCAATTTTAGGCAATTTATTAAAACAACTCCCCCTCTTTTCTCCCTCTCCCCTGTTCTCTTGACGCACCCATTTCTCCCCTCCCCCTCCACCTACATTCCTTTCTCTGGCTTCACAATTCTCAATTCTTCTATCCTTATCTCACACCTTTAGTCTTTTCATCTCCGGCCTTTCCAAAACACCCTCACCTGCCCCTCTTCCCTTCCAGCTAGCTTCCCCCACCCCTTTCCCACCACAATCAGCCTGAAGAAGAATCCCTACCCAAAACGCCACCCATCTCCAGAGACGCTGCCTGACCAACAGAGTTACTCCACTTCTGACTTTTTAAGTGTTTTGAAATTTTGATTATGATGCATATCAACATCTACCTTAGTAAGCTTCGGGACCCACCATAATTCAGCCACTGCAATGACAGATAAACAGGGTATGCGATCTCACTGGCTCTCCACTCTGCACTGGGCCACCTGGACAATAAGAACATGTTCGCCAGGTTGTCATTCATGGACTATAGCCTAGCGTTCAATACCATCATCCACTTCAAACTTGATATCAACCTCAGGGAGTTGGGTCTTTGCTCATTCATATGTAACTGGATCCTGATGTGTGTGTGATTGTCGTCTCCAGATACTAGGGAGGAAGGAGACAATTGAACACAGATTCACTGGACTGATTGCTGGGATTATTGGCAGTGCGTCATCGTGGTTGCCTGGCTAGAAGGAAGCTGGCTGAGTTGCCTCTGCACCTCTCTTGCCTGCAGCTGCTTTCCTCATAGATGATTACAAAGTTTTACAATGCAGCAGTACACCATGTTCCTCTGGTCCAATTGTTTGAGCTTTCCAGTGGTTCTTGCAATCAGATTTGATCGTATAGCCCCGTCTCTCTCTCGCTCTCTCTCTCCCTCTCCCCGTCTCTCTCTCGCTCTCTCTCTCTCGCTCTCTCTCTCATTCTCTCTATATCTGTCTGCTCTCTGCCTCTCTCTCTGTCTCTCACTGTCTCTCTCATACACACCATTCACTCCTGTGGGAGTGCCTGTTAATGCTTCATAAGACAACTATTTTAGCTGCTGGCATATTAGTTACTGCAGAAAATGGCAACTTTTAATAAATTCTTCAACCAACCAAAATTAGTAGCAGCCAATCATCCTAACCTGGAAATAATTGGTAATACCTTTAAGTAGTATTGCCATGGAAGCAGCATGTCCCTCTTTTTGCTAAATGTGTGTTCAGAAAAGAAAGGTTATTATATGGCGTGGCCTGGCGGGGGTTGGCATCCAATCAGTCTATTTTGCAAACTTTTAGTCTGTGCTAGTGCTCTTTCCAAAATAGATACTAGTCCCACAGACACTTCAAGTAAGCATCATGTATAGATTGACAGAATGGTACAATCTCATAATTCCCAGTGTCCAAACATCTGAATTCTTTACCCAGATGAAGAAAAATTGGTTTTCTATGTATATATTGACCATTTAACAAATCTGACAGCATTCGCACAAAGTAGTTTCCACTTAGTTTTCAATGTTTCTTTTGTTTATAAAGAAATTAGTGAATTTGACAGGAATAAGTAAAAAAGATTTTAATATTCTGTACATTGCAAACATCTTTTATTCCATAACCTTTGTATTTTGAAATAACACTTTCAGATTTGAAAATGAAAAATGTTTACATTCACATTGTAAATTGCTGACGCCATTAAAAAGCAACTAAATTTAAGGTATTTA
Source organism: Rhinoraja longicauda (assembly GCF_053455715.1). Taxonomy (NCBI): domain Eukaryota; kingdom Metazoa; phylum Chordata; class Chondrichthyes; order Rajiformes; family Arhynchobatidae; genus Rhinoraja; species Rhinoraja longicauda. Next base: position 22,948,946 of record NC_135962.1, on the reverse strand, counting down.
AATAATATTCCTATGATCTTTGCTTTCAAAATTGCTTCTTAGCACAAGAAATCATACTCATGAACCTTCTTATTGTTACAGTCAATTTTGGACTTGCAGTTTTTGTAATTTGCGCAGTCAAGATTAATGAATAAATTTATTATTAATTGAAAACATTCGATTAAATGAAATGTTATTAGGTCATTAAATTGTATTGCCTTGCTATGTGCTGTCTTCATGCCTTTGCAGAAAGAAACGTAGTTTGAAAAAAAGAAACTAAACTGTTGGTGGCAGAGCTTTAGTACTAAAATATAGATTGAAGGGCATAAAAGTATTATATAGCTTCAGTATTTCATGTTTATGTGTGTCCAAGATCACAATTTTCATTTCAGTTGCAGAATTTCAACTAGACCCGTTGTGCTTTGGTACTTCTGGTAATCAAGAGGCATAAATTCAGAAGTAATAACATAAGAAGGAAAAAGAAAGACTTTCATTTACAAAGCATCATCATATTCTTTTCAGAATGATTCAAAACTTCTTCCAGTCAATTAAGTACTTCCTGATGATTAATTCCTATCTTGTTTTAGGAAAGGCAGAAGCCAATTTGCACGCAGCAATTTGCCACAAATAGCAATGCAATAATTCCTAAATAATCTCTTTTATTAATGGTAGTTAGAAGATAAATATTGGCCAGGACATAAGGGACATTTGCTCAACTTCAAATTTGTATCATGGGATCTTTTACTTCCATCTTAGAGAGATTTGGCAGAATCCTGGTTTAATGCCTCACCTGAAAGGCAGTATCTCTGATAGGCACAAAATGCTGGAGTAAATCAGCGGGTCAGGCAGCACCTCTGGAGAAAAGGAACAGGTGATGTTTTGGATTGGAACTCTTCTTCAGACCATCTGAGAAGGCCAGTCTGAAGAAGGGTTCTGACCTGAAACGTCACCTATTCCTTTTTGTCTGAGATGCTGCCTGACCACTGAGTTAATCCAGCATTTTGTGTCTATCTTCGGTATAAACCAGCATCTGCATTTCCTTCCTACACGGGCACTACCGCTGACAGTGCACCCTACCCATTATTGCACTGATGAGTACGGCCAGATGCTTGTGGACACAAGAGACGATATAGAGTTGACATGGAAAGGATGTTTCCAGTAATAGGATACTCAATGCTGGACTAGACTCAATGGGCTGAATGGCCTAATTCTGTTCTTATTTCTTATAGACTCCAGATGCTGGAATCTGGAGCAACAAAGAATCTGCTGGAGAAACTCAGCGGGTTGAGCAGCACCTGTCGATGGAAAGGAATGGTTGCGTTTTTGGTGAAAACCCTGTACTGAAGAGGGAAGATAACTTGTGTAAATAAGGGAGAGACAGGGATGGAGGATGTCAGACATATGATGCCAGGTAGGAGAGAGGGAGGGATGGAGTTGGGGGGTAGTGGCTGGCAGAAGATTGATGGAGTCAGACAGAAGAGGAAAAAAGGAAATGAAAGGAAAAAAAGAACACAGGTGGAGCCAGGTGAAGAGAGGAGGGTGAAGGTGAAGGCTGCTGCTGGACGGTGATAAGGTGCTGGTTACAGCGGTAGAGTTGCTGCCTTACAGCGCCAGAGGCCTGGGTTCAATCCTGACTACCGGTGCTGTCTGTATAGAGTTTGTACGTTCTCCCTGTGACCTGCATGGGTTTCCTCTGAGATCTTCAGTTTCCCCCCACACTCCAAAGATGTACAGGTTTGCAGAATAATCAGCTTAGCATAAATTCACATTTATACCAAGCCAATTAGTGTATTTATACTAGCCTAGTGTAGTATTAGTGCGCGAGGATTGCTAGTCGGCGCAGACTCGGTGGGCCGAAGGGCCTGTTTCCTCACTGTATCTCTAAACTAAACTAAACAACAACAAAAGCTGCCAGCGCTGGAATTTGATATGATTAGGGGAGAGGTGAAGGGCAGATGGAAACGGAACCCAGTTGTGAGAAGGAAGAAAAGCCTGGGGGTGAAATGTGTTCAGTTATCTAGGACTGTAAGTTCTCATCTCAAGAACAAATGTAATGGAGGTGGAGAAACTGGGAGAAAGTGATGGCAACCTTGTAAGAGACGGGTGGGAGGAGGCGTAGTCAATCTGCGGGAATCAGAGGGCTTATAGTAAATGTCAGTGGATAGTTTATTGGAGACAGAGAAGTCAAGAAAAGGGAGGGAAGTGTCAGAAGTGGTCCAAGTGAATTTGAACATAGTTGAAAGTTGGTAGTGAATGTGACAAAATTGATGTGTTCCGCACAGGTGCAGGAAACAGCACCAATGTTATCACCAATGTAATGGAGAGGGAGCTGGGGAATGGCGAGGGTGAACGTTTGGGATAGAACTTTTCCATGTACCAGCAATGTTTGTGGTGATGTCAACGGAAGGAACAAGCAATCTCCTCACTCAAGAATTTTACCAACAATACTTCAACTGGCACGAGCTGATTCACTCTGTGGATTTTCAAACAACGATTTTACCCAAATTAAATAGCTTGGGGATGGCACGTCAGTGCTAGAGATTAAAAAAAAGATTAATATATTCAAGAAATGAAAGAAGAAAAGAATGATGATGTGACAATACCAATGCATTGATGAGGTTAGGGCACTTGTAAAATTGACATGTTGTTTGTTGATTTAGTTTGGAATTTTTTAAAATTTAGAATAATTTTGTGCAAGCAAGCAACTATTACATCTAGCTGATAATTACTTTTCAACTCATCAGGCTACACTTTTACCATCTAAATTAAGATAATTTACAAAGGCTAGGTATTCCCAACTACCAATCCAAAACTAGTGAGGTGGAATGATTACAAGTTATTGTTAATTAAAGATAGAGGAATGAGTGTGAGACCTGGCTTCTGAATTCACAGTATCCTCTGTTGTGAGCAACAGTAAAATCATCAGTGCAATGATGAGTAGTGTGCATTGTCAGAGGTACTGCCTTTCAAGTTTGGCATTAAAAGATGGACCTGCCTACTCTCCTAGATGGAAATAACAGATCCCATGGTATTATTTTATCTCTGGCACAGGAATGAATCCCTAATGTTTTGGCTAATTGGTGTTGACGTTTGCAAATATTTTCACCAAAATGGCATCAACAGGTCATCAATAGCGAATGCATTTGAAAAATGTGGTCTTCCCCTTGAGCTATAAATATTGAGCATTATAACTTCTGACATTATGGAAGAAAAAACACTTCACCATTCTTCCTTTCCATTAACATGTTTCCAAATGTTGGATGCCCATGAGCAGTAGTCTATGTGAATTTGTATGTAATTCTAGATCCATGGTTTTCACCTTTAGCAATGCAGCAGGCATTGGACATGTTGTTTCTTGCTCATTTTGATGCAGCACTTAGTTCTGAGCAACAGTGGCACAAAAAAATCCAGTTCAAGTTCAGGAAATCCAGAAAAATAGGAAGATAAATGATCAGTTGTGATAAGTTTATAAAAGAACTACTGTATCTTGTACTGGATGTTTTCCACTCCATAAGTGTACAGTTTTGTTGAACTGCTCAACACAGTAGTGAACTTTCTTCATATTGATCACAAAAACATACTCATTAACTGATTAAAATAGGCATATTATTAATTATTCAGCCACATTGTTAGGAGCTAAAAAAGCAAATGTATCATGTTAGATTAATAACTAAAAAATAAGTAAAGGGGTAGAAAATTCTAGAAATAACTCAGAATCATCTTGTGTTTTATATCATTATTCTTTTTGTCACCTAACCTATCAGCTTTCCCCCACCATTCATTTTGTTCTTTTATGCCCTCCCTTCGTTCCCAGCGTCTTATTTATTAAATTCTGACTTTTGTTATTAACCTGATATAAAAGCTTTGTTTCTCTCTCCACAAATACATTCTGGCATATGGAGTGTTTACAGCATTTTCTCTTTTTAATTCAGGTTTCCATAATCTCCCTTATTTCTATTCTATATTAATATAAATGAAAATACAAAGCTTGATTAAATGCATTTCAGACTGTAAAAAAAGTGTATTGGAAGAATTGTGTCATGAGTTGGACCTGAATAATGACCTAGGGAATCAGAAAGCAATAATACCGGAAGAGAAAAGCTATTTTGTACACCCACGAGAATATTGAAAAATGTGAAAACCATAAAGTGTTAAAAACACATACAACTTTATCTAACATAATGTGTAGATTTGCAACGTTCAGTTCGGATTTTGCCAGTTAAAGATAATTTTGTAGAGTAATTTTGTAGGGTTTTAGTCTGAGGAAAAATATCTAAAATATACAAAAGCAATTTGCAACGTAGGTTACAAATCATTAGTGTACATGTTGGTAATTATTGGTTCTTTAATGTTTATATTAACGCAGTACTTGCCAACCTGAAACTTTTCCAAGCATCCATAAACTTAAACCATGTAAATTAAGTCGTTTAAGAACAACACAATTAAAATTTGTTTCAAATCTGTTTTAATGCCTGCCTTTTAACATAAGAAATTGGACCCATTGGATTCTGTTTCTTTAAAAAACAATTTGTGAATGTTAGCTTTCCAGCCAGATGGTAATAGTTAGGATTTTAGAGATTTTAGAGTTGCCTGACAAGCTTGCCTGCTTCTGCTGGAGGTAATTTCATCAGTTCTCAACTCAGATGTCTGTTGAACATACAGTTACAGGGCAGACCATCTAGTTGGGAAAGGAATCTAGAGGCATCTTTTAATGGCTGAGCAGTAGATATGCTGTCCCAGGAGTAGCCCCCTGGAGGGATTGTCCTGCTGGGTTGTTTAAATGAAGTTTCGTGGTGGCAGCTGCCACAGGGGCATAAAACACGAAAATTCTGTGATTAAAAATAAATTCTAGCAAACCAAAATATCATTTTGTCATTTCCTCCTTTAGGCTTCATCTTTTCTTTCTGACTACAATCCAGCAGTCCCATTGGTTTTAAAATTCTCATTCTTGTTTCAAATCTTTCCCTGGCTTTACTCATCTTTTCCCTTTAATCTCCTCCAGTTCTAAACCCTCCTACGGTCTCTTGTGTTTGTCTAATTGACGTCTCTTCTGTATCCAGATTTTGTCTTCCCTGTGCCTTTTTCTGCCTAGGCACCAAGTTCTGGAATTCTCTTCCTCTCATTCCTTCATTTCAGAAACCTATCTCTGAAACTGTCCTGTCATAATTGCTGCTAATTTGGCTGGCTGGCCATTTTTTATGGTTGACCATGCTCTAAAGCATGCTTGGACCATGCTTGGACTTTGTTAGAAGTACGACACGGGGGGGGGGGGGGGCACAGTGGCACAGCAGTAGGGCTGCTGCCCCACAACTACAGAGACCCAGGTTCAATCCTGACCTTGGGTGCTGTCTGTACGGAGTTTGTACGTTCTCCCTTTGACCGCTTTTTCTCCAGGGGCTTTGGTTTCTTCCCACATTCCAAAGACGTGCAGGTTTGTAGGTTAATTGGCTTCTCTAAATTGCCCTTGGTGTGTAGAATGTGAAAGTGGTATAACATAGCACTGGTGTATGAATGATTGATGATTGGCATGGACTCGGTGAACTAAAGGGCCTGTTTGCATGTTGTATCTCTAAAACTAAAAAATAAAATAAATATAAATCACTGTTGCCTTGTATTTTAGCCTGGAACTATTATGTACGCTCTTTATGTGGGCACTTTGGATATAACTAGTCAACTTTTTAGATTTCAGCGCAGTTTGCAGTGGAACATGATTACTAACTGAAAATGGTCAAATATTCCTCCAAAACTTCGAAAACTAAACCAAAGGGTGAATAGGTTAGAATGATTGAAATATGATCTGGTCATAAAGCATTAAAATTATTTTTTTGGAATTGTTGGTGAAAGTTGGTAAAATTTCTATTTGCACACTGAACATTGCTTTATTTTAAATCAGTTCATGATAACTTTTATTGCAGAGCTTTCATGAATATTAAAAGTCATCTGGAGTTAGGTTGAATGCTTTTAATCTGAAGATGGATCTCAATTTTTGTGCATTTGAGGCTCTTGCAAGTAACAGAACTCTGAAGTCAGACAGGCATCAGGCTGCCTGCATCATTAATCTACCCATTTTTCTTTTTTCCTCTCACCAGATTTCTTCTCGCACATTTACTGAAAGCAATGAAACTATGCTGTGGCAATAACTAACTCTCGTGCAGAAGCTAAACAAGCAATATTCAACTCGGAGACTAAATTGTTCATGTTCCCAGAGTTTGACTCTGGGATCCAGATCTTGCCCTCACCACTTTTATTTCCCATATTTCCCATATTGTTCCTTCTCCCCCTTCTTCCATTGGATTGATGTTTAAATTAAGTGCCAATTGACTTTTTCCATTTTTCACCAGAGATCGAAGCCAACCATTGCTGCTGAACTACTTTTGGGTGGAACATGCATTGTACTCAATTAATTTAAGATTATTATCTTTGGACTTAAATATAACATTGAAAAATCGAAGGTCTGGATAGAGTGGATGTGGATAGGATTCCACTCGTAGTTTCCACTCGTAGGAGAGTCTAGGACCAGAGGTCATAGCCTCAGAATTAATGGATGTTCCTTTCGGAAGGAGATGAAGTGGAATATCTTTAGTCAGATGGTGGTGAATCTGTGGAATTCATTGCCACAGAAGGCTGTGGAGATCAAGTCAATGGATATTGTTAAGGCAGAGATAGATAGATTCCTGATTAGTACGGATGTCAGCGGTTATGGAGAGAAGGCAGTAGAATGGGATTGGGAGGGAAAGAAAGATTAATCATGATTGAATGGCGGAGTGGACTTGATGGGCCGAATGGCCTAATTCTGCTCCTATCATTTATGGACATGAAGATGCAGGATGGCTCAATGAAGAAGAAATGTACATTTCTTTCGCTAAAACAATGTGACTTAATGAACATTCTGAAAAGGACTTTTCTTACATCTGCATAATACATTTTGTTGCTTCAGCCTTTTGGAGGATTACTACCTAATTGCAACGAGGTACCTTCTATGCAAAATTGCCCAGTCTTTAACTGCATCTGTTTGGCTGAGACAGAAGGTTTATTTTCTTGGGTCACTTTTTAAGCTCTGGATATTCACTTTAAATATTTCTTGTTTTTTTGTTAAAGGAAACGATGACAGCAAAATACACAAATCTAATTTCATGCTGTTTTAATTAGTTCTGTTTAACTATTATCCGCCAGCTCTACAGTTGTACATGATAATTTTATGGCAATGAATATAAAAATACCAGAGAGGCATGCAATGCCGAGGAGTTATAAACTATCACTTGACATGGAATGTCTAAAGCCTTTGTTCAAATAAGAATTGTTAACAAAATACTTGGCAAGGTTGAAAATGAAACAGAAATTGCAGGGAGCATGATAGTAACTGAATATAGTGCTCTTTTACTAGCCACCTGATGTTGAAACAGACAATCCCTCAGGGGCCCAGTGCACCTACTTGACATCGCGTACAACTTGCATGTGACATTGGTATGAGAATCTAATTCAGATATCTTTTGAGCTTTCCTGTAGATCAAAACAAACCAAAGCAGTGAAGAGTATCAAGAGACATAATTGGATGTAAACAGATGAAAGGAATACTGTTATTCAATTTACAAGCCACATTTGCCATTGTCTCATTTCTAAAGCTCCCCAGGTTTTCACTTCCTCTGATGAGTGTAGGCTGGTCCCAATTGTACAGGATTATTTTATAAAGTGAAATTGTCATCTCTGTGGACTCTTCTGTCCATGAGCACACACAAAAATAATTACTCTTTCATCAAAGTTTAATTATGTGATGCTATTAAAACCTGACAAAAGGCTGAATATTCATTTTTAGAAGACGCAGGGCGTGTAGCAACCATCACAGCAGTTGAAATGTTGTCGTGTAGTTGTGATTCTTTGAATTTACCATTCCTACTTTATCAAATTATTCTCAAAAGTATTTTATAAGTATTATATGATGATTCACCACAAAGCAGAAATCTTAGACTATACCTCCAACAAAAATAATGGTAACATTATTATTCAGTAGCCCAGAGGACATTATATTAAATAATGTAAATATATGGGTTTGGTTAATCTTAGTGATAACCCGATTTAAATGCCATTTCCCAGTGAAATGATGATTTAGGTACCCTCAGTTAAATAAACACACTTTGTGTAAAAGTATATCTTGATCTTTTATCAAAACTCATCAAGTACAGCTATCTATGGATATCAGCAGATACACGATACGAGATTAGACAAAAATGAGTATGAGAAGATTGCTTTCTCATCATAGGGCAATTGGAAGAAAGCTGAATGGCTTGAAGAAGTTCTTTTTATCAGTTTAATGTAGGGTCTCAAGCACAATCAGCTTAGACAGTCAAAACTTCTTTGGTAGCCAACATCATAACACTTCTTGCTATTTATTCAGTAATAATCATATACACAACCAAAACTACTTAAAATAAAATAAAAAATCTCCCCAATAACATAGAGATTTCTGAGGTTCGAATCAATGGGGACTTGACATACTCAGTATGAGTAAGTGAGATATCTTAACAACAGTTGTAAAGTATATTCATAAGGTCAAGATACAAAATGCTGGAGTAACTCAGTGGGTCTGGTAGTATCTCAGGAGAGAAGGAATGGGTGGCGTTTTGGGCCGAGACCCTTCCGAAATGTCACCCATTCTTTCTCTCCTGAGATACTGCCTGACCCGCTGAGTTACTCCAGCACTTTGTGTCTACCTTCAATTTGAACCAGCATCTGCAGTTATTTTCCTACACATATTCATAAGGTCAAGATTTATTATAAACTAGAACAAGTGGACCCGTTGGGCCCAAACCTCCCCAGCATTGGTGCAGCACCCTCTCCTCCCCCTCCCCCCCTCTTCTCCCTCCCCCCTCCCCTCCCCTCTCCCCTCCCCTCCCCTCCCCTCCCCTCCCCTCCCCTCCCCTCCCCTCCCCTCCCCTCCCCTCTTCTCCCTCCCCTCTTCTCCCTCCCCTCCCCTCCCCTCCCCTCCCCTCCCCTCCCCTCCCCTCCCCTCCCCTCCCCTCCCCTCCCCACCTCCCCTGTCCCCTCCCCCTCCGACTCCCCCTTCCCCCTTCCCCTCCTCCTCCCCCCACCCCCACAATCCTCCCCTTCATTCAACACTAGTTCTGCAGATACGAGTGTCGCTGAATATGATGCACTGAAGTGTGACCCTAGGTTTTGCAATATGCTGTGAAATTAAATTATCCTGATTCCAACGTGTGTGTTCTTTACCTGAGTTAAAAACTGACATTATTAATCTCTTTGAATGTAAGCGCACAAAACTAGTGTGAAGTTTAGTTAGCCGAGACAAGGAACTGCAGATGCTGGTTTACCAAGGAAGGGCGTGAAGTGATAGGATAAATCAATGGGTCAGGCAGCATTCCTAGAGACTATGGATAGGTGATGTTTCGGGTTAGGAACTTTTTTCAGACTGAAATCTAGCTACATGACTTGGACAGGTTGGGTGAATGTGCGGATGCATGGCAGATGCAGTATAATGTGAACAAATGTGAGGCTATCCCTTTTGGTGCAAGAACAGGAAGGCAGATTATTATCTGAATGGTGTCAGGTTAGGAACAGGGGACGTACAACGAGACCTGGGTGTCCTTATACTTCAGTCACTGAAAATAAGCATGCAGGTACAGCAGGCAGTGAAGAAAGCTAATGGCTAACGAGAGGAGTTGAGTATAGGAGCAAAGAGGTCCTTCTGCAGTTATACAGGGCCCTGGTGAGACTACACCTGGAGTATTGTGTGCAGTTTGGTCTCCTAATTTGAGGAAGGACATTCTTGCTATTGAGGGAGTGCAGCATAGGTTCACAAGGTTAATTCCCAGGATGGCGGCTCTGTTATATGATGAAAGAATGGAGCGACTAGGCTTGTATTCACAGAAATTTAGAAGGGTGAGAGGGGTTCTTATAGAACCATATACAATTATTAAGGGATTGGACATGCTAGATTCAGGAAACATGTTCCCAATGTTGGGGGAGTCGAGAACCAGGGGCCACAGTTAGAAAATATGGGGTATGCCATTTAGAACTGAGATGAGGAAAAACTTTTTCACACAGAGAGTTAGAGCTCTTAGGGCTAGCGGAATCAAGGGATATGGGGAGAAGGCAGGAACGGGGTACTGATTGTGGATGATCAGCCATGATCACATTGAATGGCGGTGCTAGCTCAAAGGGCCGAATGGCCTCCTCCTGCACCTATTGTCTATGTATCTATGTATCCATGACTTATCTTAATTCACCCACAATCTGGAATGGAGAATGGGTAGGAATCATGATTTGGCGTGATAGACATAAAAGGCTAGAGTAACTCAACGGGTCAGGCAGCATCTCTGGAGAAAAAGGACGGGTGACATTTTGGGTCATTGGTAATATTAATGCCATGGACTTTAAAGCTCTCAGCTATTTCCACATCCACACTATTGATACTTCACGGAAAACAACAGGAATTGTACCCAGTTTTAAAGAACAATTTGGAGATAATATATTATGCAATTCACCGCACCATAATCTTGCTATATAGTACTTCTGTCTCCTCATAATTTTTCAGACCTGTATCTAAAGTTATTGATTCTCTCACTTATGATTTCCCTCACTTGCAATTCTGTAAATGATTCTGCCAGCTGAAAATGCACCATATTGGCTTTGAGTTTACGGTTATAATGATGGCAAATTTTACAGCATTGGTCCATAAAAAATGACAGCACTCTCCAGAACAAGCAGAGTGAAATGTGGAAACATAGATATTGATCTCAGTGATTGTCTTTTCCTTGAAAGGATGTGCCATTGCAATCTCTTCAGGTACAATTAACAGAAGATCAGTAATTTGACATGAGCAACAATATTCTTTGTGTAAAGAGACTGAAAGAGTTCTGAATGAGAAAGACTATAATGGAATTTCAACAGATTACTGACGTGTATATATTGCTGCCTTTCTGGTCTTGAAAATCTTTTTTCTCCTTGATCTGTGGATTATTACTTCCTTGCAAAATTACATAAGTTTATGGAAATTTTATTGATTTAATTGAAAGATACAGCAGGGAAACAGGCCATTTGGCCCACTGCGTCCAATGTTATCCCACTTTTGCATCCACTCCCTACACACTAAGGGCAATTTACAGAGCACAATTTACCAACAAACTCACGCGTCTTTGGGATGTGGGAGGAAATGGAGCACCCGGAGGAATCCCACATGGTCACAGGAAAGAACATGCAAACTCTGCACAGACAGCACCAATGGTCAGGATCAAACCCAGGTCTCTGGTGCTGTGAGGAAGCAGCTCTACCTGCTGTGTCGCTGTTCTGCCAAGAATGATTAAATAAGTTTATTTTTATGATTTTTCATTCTGTATATGTTCAAATCTTTGTTTTGATTTCTGCAAAACAAACTATATAAAATTGGTGCTGTTTACATCCTGATTTGTTTTGCATGAGAATTTCCTTGTCTGTTGAGCTGTTCAATCAATGATTGATGACATTAATATTATTGGATATAACATATCTAGAATTTAGACTTTCCTTTAAACTTTAGACTTTAGAGATACAGCACGGAAACGGGCCCTTCGGCCCACCGAGTCCGTGCCGACCAGTGATCAGCCTGTGCACAAGCACGATCCTACACACGGGACAATTTATAATTTTACCAAAGCCAATGCAGGAAACCGGGGCATCCGGAGAAAACCCACACAATCACAGGGAGAACATACAAACTCAGTACAGTACTGCTGCAATGTGCTACCCAATATTGTCTGCAGGATGGAATGATTTCAAATCTTAGATATCGGGAATCCATATGCAGAACCGGCTACAGTATTGTAGGGGCGGCACTGTGGTGAAGAAGTAGAGTTGCTGCCTTACAGAGCCAAAGACCCTGGTTCAATCCTGACTACAGGTGCTGTCTTTATAGAGTTTGTACGTTCTCCCTGTAACCGTATGGGTTTTCTCCGGGTGCTCCGGTTTCCTCCCACATTCCAACGATGTGCAGGTTGTGTCTGTTAATTGACCTATAAATTCTCCCTTGTGTGTAGGATAGAACTAGTGTATGGGTGAATGCTGGTCGGCATGGCTAGTTGAGTCGAAGAGCGTGTTTCCACACCATCTCTCTCAAAAGGTAAAAAAGGTAAAAAATAAATAAACCCACCTAATCCTTGTCTGAGTGCTGAATGCCATCATTTTGGCCCTGACAATTAAATCTAGGTTAACCTAGGTGTTCATTCCTGACATCAGAAAATAGCAAAAGCTTTCGCTCCCACTGGAAGCTGGCCATTTTGTTGAGAATTACAGAAACTCTCACTTATTTAAAATAATTATTTAGATAATGAAAAGTTTTATTTTTCAATAAATACTCAAATTAAGATCACTGTTAAGCATTTCCTAAAACTGGCTATTTAATTATTTTAAAATTCTCATATACCCACAAAGTGAGAATGTACCTTTTCCTCCCACTGCAAGAAAAGGTGTTTGAAAATAGCAGAAATTCACAAACACATATTTCTCATAAATAGAGATGGAAAGGCTTTATTGATGATAAGCACATGCATGAATTGGCTTTACTAAAGTAAAACACAATATGAATAAATTGTAATATTTTCTAGCTATTCCATGATTCAGAGTCCCTGCAGCAAAGAGAACAGATCTTCATTATTACAAGCAGTTAGTGCTGGCCATAATGTCTGGACACAAACATGCAATGCCTGTCAGTCTTGGCTTTTGATCATCCTGCCAATCTTTCTTTCAAATGTGCTAGGTGTGTTCTATTCCAGTAATGTGGAAGCAAGACAGAGCTCTCTTAGAGTGGAAGAAGAAAAGTTTTGATGGAGGAGTGGAATTTAGCAATGGCTACAATTTGCAGATCTGCTGCATTTTAGAGAGGGCTTGTTTTCTCATGTTAGCTGTGATGGCATTTTAATGAAAATGTACCTTTGTAAATCAGTGAAGGATGCAATTGCTCCTTTTTGTTCCATGCAAAAGCAAATTGCAATTAACTCAAGTCAATCACAATAATGAATCTAATGTGAGCATGTCTCTTGCAATAACCACTGCATAGGGTGTCTGTGATGTTCAGCATCAAATGCAAGTTCCATGTGGTTCTAGTTCTATTTCAGTTCAAGTTCTGTTTGCTTTTGTGATTTACATATTCAAGGTTTCAAGGTCAGTTTTTTGTCACATATACTAATTAAGGTACCGTGAAATTCAAATTCCCCATGTTCCTCACTGTGATGGAAGGCAATAAAGTCCAATCCTCTTCCTCTTTATTCTCCTGCGGTCGGGGCGATCCATCCGCTGTCGGGGCGATCGAAGCTTCTGCAGCTAGCAATCGTAACCCCGCATCGGGGCGATCGAAGCTCCCACGTCGAGGCGGTCGAAGCTCCTGTGGCTTGGAGTTCCCTAGGTCGGTCACTGACAAGAGACCGCGAGCTCCACGATGTTTAAGGCTACCGCGGTAGAGCTCAGAGGTCGATCCCTGGCAAAGGGATCACGGGCTCCACAATGGTAAGTCCGCAGGCACCCGCGATGGAGCTCCCGAAGTCGGTCTCCAGCAAAGGCCACCAACTCCACGATGTTAGGCCGCAGTGTGGACGGAGATACGATACGGAAAAAAATCGCATCTCCTATTGATATTGAATTGTAAGGCAGCTATGAATCCTTTATTTGGCGTTGGAACTGATTGGACATGATTGAGCATCAACTGCTGCAATAAATACCTGAGCTGAGAAGCTTAGAAATCGCTTGTAGATACAAAGAAATGCAGATGCTGGCTTACAAAAAAGTCACAAAATTCTGGAGTAACTTAGCATCTCTGAAGAGCATAGATGGGTGACGTTTCGGGTTGGTGCAATTAAAATTAATTAATTGAAAGACATGGCATGGTAATAGGCTCCTCGGCCCACCGAGTCTACATCAACCACCAATTACCTATTCACACCTGTTATATGTCATTCTACTTATGCATCCACTCCCTACACACATAGATACATAGATACATAGACAATAGGTGCAGGACTAGGCCATTTGGCCCTTCAAGCCAGTACCGCCATTCAATGTGTTCATGGCTGATCATCCACAATCAGTACCCCGTTCCTGCCATTTCCCCATAATCCCTAGAGTCCGCTAGCCCTAAGAGCTCTAACTCTCTTTTAAGTACATGCTGTGAATCAGCCTCCACTGCCTTCTGAGGCAGAGAATTCCACGAATTCACAACTCTGTGTGAAAAAGTCTTTCCTTATCTCAGTTATAAATGCACTACCCCTTATTCTTAAACAGTGGCCCCTGGTTCTGGACTCCCCCATCATCGGGAACATTTTTCCTGCATCTAGCGTGTCCAAACCCTTGATAATTTTATGCATCTATAAGATCCCCTCTCATCCTAAATTCCAGTGAATACAAGCCCAGTCCCTCCATTCTTTCATCATATGACAGTCCCGCCATCCCTGGAATTAACATTGTGAACCTAATCTGCACTCCCTCAATAGCAAGAATGTCCTTCCTCAAATTAGGAGACCAAAACTGCACACTATACTCCAGGTGTGGTCTCACCAGGGACCTGTATAACTGCAGAAGGACCTCTTCGCTCCTATACTCAACTCCTCGTGTTATGAAGGCCAACATGCCATTAGGTTTCTTCACTCCTGTTGTACCTGCATGCTTACTTTCAGTGACTGATGTACCAGGACACCCAGGTCTCGTTGTACTTCCCATTTTCCTAACCTGACACCATTCAGATAATAATCTGCCTTCCTGTTCTTGCCACCAAAGTGGATAACCCCACATTTATCTACATTTTACTGCATCTGCCATGCATCTGCCCACTCACCCAACCTGTCCAAGACACCCTGCATCCTCATAGCATACTCTTCACAGTTCACACTGCCCCCCAGCTTTGTGTCATCTGCAAATTTTACTTTTGACTCCTTCATCTAAATCATTTATGTATATTGTAAATAAATGCGATCCCAACACCGAGCCTTGCAGCACCCTACTAGTCTGCCTGCCATTCTGAAAGAGACCCATTAATCCCTACTCTTTGTCACACTGGAGACAATTTAGAGAGGCCAATGAACCGACAAACCTGTGCGTCTTTGGGATGTCGGAGGAAACCAGGGAATCCATAGGTAACTTACGCGGTCATTCACTCACACGACATTTACTTCCAAGTTGGCGCCTCCCTGTGCGACAGCCGTTGCAGCAGCTCCTGCTCACTGGTGAGCGTTTTTTCTCTTTCTTAGTAGTTAGTTAAGTTATTTCTGTCACTATTCTTGTGTACCAGTTTTGTGTAACTTTTGTGTAACTTTAGCGCGGTATGGAAACGAAAGCCGTTTGTGCTTTATTTTTTTCACCTACCGTGTCCGGAGATCCCGTGCGCAGCCAGAGCCCTATTGTTCACACGAGGGAGCAGCTGTTAGCGCTCCGTAACCCAGCGCTGCTGCCTCAGGAGAGACCCGCCATCCCCCGTGAGCTGAGGAGGAGGAGAAGAGGGTGCCGTGCTGCAATCCAGTGTCGAGCCGGGAGGAGACGCTACAGACCAGTGCTCCTGTCCACCGTTATGGGAAATGTAA